>NC_135975.1:33367823-33550323 GCF_053455715.1 Rhinoraja longicauda
GGGCCCTAGTGAGACCGCACCTGGAGTACTGTGTGCAGTTTTGGTCTCCAAATTTGAGGAAGGATATTCTTGCTATTGAGGGCGTGCAGCGTAGGTTTACTAGGTTAATTCCCGGAATGGCGGGACTGTCGTATGTTGAAAGACTGGAGCGACTAGTCTTGTATACACTGGAATTTAGAAGGATGAGAGGGGATCTTATCGAAACGTATAAGATTATTAAGGGGTTGGACACGTTAGAGGCAGGAAACATGTTCCCAATGTTGGGAGAGTGCCAGAACCAGGGGCCACAGTTTAAGAATAAGGGGTAGGCCATTTAGAACTGAGATGAGGAAAAACTTTTTCAGTCAGAGTTGTGAATCTGTGGAATTCTCTGCCTCAGAAGGCAGTGGAGGCCAATTCTCTGAATGCTTTCAAGAGAGAGCTAGATAGAGCTCTTAAGGATAGCGGAGTCAGGGGTATGGGGAGAAGGCAGGAACGGGGTACTGATTGAGAATGATCAGCCATGATCATATTGAATGGCGGTGCTGGCTCGAAGGGCTGAATGGCCTCCTCCTGCACCTATTGTCTATTGTCCAATCCCCCCCCCCCCCCCCCCCAAGAGTGTTTGTACTGCTCCACGTGCCTTTGTAAATTGCCCCACGGGGACAAATCAAGTGTTTTTGAACGTTGAACCCGAGATGTGCCGGTCGTTGGTGTCATTGGTCTCTACAACGTGTCCATGGTGTGCAGGGGAGGGGTGGACTCTGATGGGGGTTCATGGGAATGTGGGAAAGATACAATGGGATTTGTGCAAATTGGTGTCTGATGGTTGGCGTGGACTCAGTGGGTGGAAGGGCCTGTTTCTGTCCGTACCACTCAGCAGGTCAGGTGGCCACTTGAAACTCTCTCCACGGACACTGCCTGATCTGTGCGTTTCCACCATTTTCTGTGTTTGAATTGATTGGTACGGGCATCAGAGGTGATGGAGAGAAGGCAGGGGAATGGGGTTAGGAGGGACAGACTGATCAGCCATGATTGAGTGGCAGATTGGACTTGATGGGCCGAATGGCCTAATTCTGCTCCTATCACTTGTGACCTTATGAGCTAAACTCTGAACGAGTCGGCATCAAAGCTGAAGGTTACTACTCTCACCTGAGAAGTGCTCAAGCCCAGCGATCCCGCGAGGCAGCAATGTGCTGATGGACACCGCGTGCACGCTGTCCGGGGGCAGCTGGGCACAGGCAGATGCCCAGATTCCTCACCCAAGGGTCAAGAACCGTTCTCAGCGCTTCAAAGAATTAAACTTGCCATCGAGCAGGAAGCCAAATTAATGCTGGTGCTGGAAATCTCTTGGGTAGATGCTGAAACGCACCACTCTACCCACTTTTTTTTAGTTTAGTTTAGAGATACAGCGCCGAAACAGGTCCTTTCGGAACACCCAGTCCGTGCTGTCCACAGCGATCCCTGCACATTAACACTACCCTACACACACTAGGGACACAATGTTTACATTTACCAAGCCAATTAACCTGCAAACCTGCACGTCTTTGGAAACCAAAGATCTCGGAGAAAACCCACGCAGGTCACGGGGAGAACGTACAAGCTCCGACAGCGCCCGTAGTCAGGATCGAACCCGGGTCTCCGGCGCTGCATACACTGTAAGGCAGCAATTCTACCGCTGCGCCACCGTGCTGTCCAAGTAGAAACTACTTTTCTACTTCGTCTACTTCTGCAGTAGAATAAACAAGAGCAGTTGTTTCTGGTTAAGGACTAAAGGAGGCTTGCTAGGCAGCATCTCTGGATGGGGGGAATGGGTGACGTTTTGGGTCGAGACCCGTCTTCAGACTGAGGGTCTTCTTCAGTTCCTTTTTCAGTCAGGTGACAGGGAGGCACAGAGACGTGGAAGGGTTAAGGTGTGAAAACAAGAGTTCAAAGGGCACGAAGCTCAAGGAAAATGTCGGCTAGATCATCGTTAGCGAGGGGAAGCTGACAACGAGGCATACAAAGATAAAGTTTAATCAGGAGGACAGTCAGACTGGTCGGAGAACTAGGATGGGGGGAGAGATGGAGAGAGAGGGAGAGCAAGGGTTACTTGAAGTTAGAGAAGTCAATGTTCATACTGCTGGGGTGTAAGCTGCCCAAGCAAAATATGAGGTGCCGTTCCTCCAATTTGGGCTGGGCCTCACTCTGACAATGGAGGAGGCCCAGGACAGAATGGTCAGATTGGGAATGGGAGGGGGAGCTACATGATCTCCCAGTTTGTTAAACACTTTAACTCCCCCTCCCATTTGATCTCTCGTTTTCACATCTCACCCTTCCATATTTCTGTGTCACCCTCTCCCCCTGCCTCAGTCTGAAGGAGGGTCTCGCTCGGCCTGAAACGTCACCCATTCCTTCTCTCCAGAGACGCCACCTGTCCCGCTGAGTTACTCCAGCATTTTATGCCTATCTTCGGTGTAAACTAGCACCTGCACTTCCCTCATACACAAAGGGGAGCAGGTCACCAGCCAGTGACACCAAAGGTCGCTGACTGACTTGGTGAATGTTCACAGCAACTTTAAAATAAAAGATTGCGTTAAATTGCAAATTAAATTTCGGCGACATTTGCGTGTTACGCAGTGAGGTGAGATGGGGGGGGTGGGGAGGAGTAGAGCAGAGGAGGACCTGGTGCGGTTTACTTTGTAACTTTGACGGTTGCCCTTTACGTGGTGACTATTTGCATACCTTGGGTATGCAAAACAAAGAATTTCACTGTGTCTCATCACATGTGACAATAAAGAAAACCCGAAAAAGCTGCAGGAACACACCACAATGAACTAGCTGGACACCACGTCCACAACAGTGAAGACACACACGGACACCAGCGGAGGTTTAGCTCAGTTTAGAGACACAGAGGGTAAACAGGCCCTACGGCCCAGCGAGTCCACACCGACCAGCGATCACAGCACACTGTCACTATCCACACACTAGGACAACGTAACAGAAAAGGCCAGGATTGAACCCGGGCCGCTGGCACTCTGAGCTAGTGACTCTACTAGCTCCACCACTGTAACGCCCTGCATTATATTTCAAAAGCACACTTTATTTATAAGAAGTATACACAAGAAACACAGAAGATGACTCCTCTGTATTCAGTCTGTTGAAGGGTCTCGACCCGAAAACGTCGCCCATTCCTTCTCTCCTGAGATGCTGCCTGACCCGCTGAGTTACTCCAGCATTTTGTGAATAAATACCTCTGTATTCAAGAGTTTACTGAAGAAGGGTCTCCACCCTTTCAAGAGTTTACTGACCCTTCAGTTACGTTTAGTGAAACAGCGCAGAAACGGGCTCTTCGGCCCACCGGGCCCGCGCCGACCAGCGATCCCCGCACACTAACACTATCTCACACACACTGGGGACAATTTACAATTATACCAAGCCAATTAAACTGCAAACCTGCACATCTTTGGAGCGTGGGAGGAGACCGCACCACCCGGGAAAACCCACGCAGTCACGGGGAGAACGTACAAACTCGTTACAGTCAGTGCCTGAGGTCGGGATCGAACCAGGGTCTCTGGCTGCACCAATTGAGTTAGTCACACTCCAAACTGATACAACTCCGGCTGTTAATCCCAAGCTGATTCACTCCCTGGGAGTCAGTGCGTATCTCCTGGTAGCACAGCAAAAATAAAGGCCAAACTATGCATATAACCCAGTGTCACAATCGTGCACAATTACTACAAAACAGAGCACAGATCTGAAGGGTGATGCTCTCACACAGGTAACAAGTGCAGGGTATATTCTAATAGCCCTGGTACTCTGGTTTCAAACAAAGCACAGATTCACTGGTGGAGCGTGACACACACATCCACAATCATATCCTGAAGAAGGGTCTCCACCCGTTCCTTCTCTCCAGAGATGCCACCTGTCCCGCTGAGTTACTCCAGCTTTTTGTGTCTCTCCTGAATTTGTTCCCCGGGCACAATTTGGAGCAAGGAATCATTAAAAAGGAACCTTCGCCCAGTTAACATGGAACATAGAACAGTGCAGGGAAAAGAAACTGCAGATGCTGGTTTAAATCGAAGGTAGACACAAAATGCTGGAGTAATTCAGCGGGTCAGGCAGCATCCCGGGAGAGAAGGAATGGGTGACGTTTCGGGTCGAGATCCTTCTTCAGACTGGTGAAGGATCTCGACCCGAAACGTCCCCCTTTCCTTCTCACCGTAGGATTGTACGGCACAGCAACAGGCCCTTCGGCCCACAATGTCCATGCTGAACATGATGCAAAGTTAAACTGATCTCCTCGACCTGCACGTGATCCATTCCCTGCATATCCATGTGCCCGTCTCAAAGCCTCTTAAACACCACTATGGTATCTGCATCCTCCACCACCCCCAGCAGCAGCTTAGTGGTGGCCACAGGTACGATGGTGGGGGTTAAACACACTGGAATCACCACACACATCCAACGTCACCGAACAGTGGAGCACAGGAACAGGCCCTTCGGCCCACAATGTCAGCAATACTACACGCGCACACGCAGCAGCAGTGGGAGGTAACCGCACCATCACCCGCGCAAAGCAAGGTGACAAAGCTCGAGGTTGGGTTGACGGACAGAGAGAGGGAGGGAGGGAGGGAGGAGGGAGGGAGGGAGAGAGAGAAAGGGAGAGAGAAGGGAGGGAGGGAGAGATGGAGGGAGGGAGAGAGAGAGAGAGAGAGAAAGGGAGAGAGAAAGGGAGGGAGGGAGGGAGGGAGGGAGGGAGGGAGAGAGAGAGAGAGAGAGAGAGAAAGGGAGAGAGAAAGGGAGGGAGGGAGAGATGGAGGGAGGGGAGGGAGAGGGGGGAGAGGGGGAGGGAGGGAGGGTGAAGGGGGAGGGAGGGGGGGTGAAGGAGGGGGGAGGGTGCGCTCACCCCCAGGGTGCTGATGAAGGGGGGGTGTGGGGAGGTGGGGGTGAGGGAGAGGGGTGTAGAGTGGAGGGTGCGCTCACCCCAGGGTGCTGAGAGGATGAGGGGGATGGGGAGAGGGGGGTGAGGGTGAGGGGTAGCAGGGAGGGTGCTGATGAAGGGGGGGGGTGGGGAGAGGGGGTGAGGGTGAGGGTGTAGAGGGAGGGTGCTGCTCTCACCCCAGGGTGCAGATGAAGGGGGGGTGAGGGTGATAGGGGGTGGGTGCTGCTCTCACCCCAGGGTGCTGATGAAGGGTGGGGGTGGGGAGGGGGAGGGTGAGAGAGAGGGTGGGGGTAGCAGGGAGGGTGCTGTGCTCACCCAGGGTGCTGATGAAGGGGGGGGAGGGTGAGGGAGAGGGGTAGCAGGGAGGGTGCTGCTCTCACCCCCAGGGTGCTGATGAGGGGGGGGGGAGGGTGTAGGGGAGAGTGCTGTACTCACCCAGGGTGCTGATGAAGGGGTGGTGTGGAGGGGGGTGAGGTGCGGATAGAGGGGAGGGTGCTGTGCTCACACAGGGTGCTGATGAAGGGGGGGAGAGGGTGAGGGGGGTAGGGGGAGGGTGCTGTGCTCAACCCAGGGTGCTGATGAAGGGGGGGGGGTGCGGGGAGGGGGATGAGGGTGAGGGTGAGGGGGAGGGTGCTGTGCTCACCCAAGGGTGCTGATGAAGGGGGGGGTGTGTGGAGGGGGATGAGGGTGAGGGTGGGGGATAGAGGGGAGGGTGCTGTGCTTACCCCAGGGTGCTGATGAAGGAGGGGGGTGCGGGGAGGGGTGAGGGTGAGGGGGAGGGAGAGGGTGCTGTGCTCACCCCAGGGTGCTGATGAAGGGGGGGGGGGGGGCTGTGGGGAGGGGGGTGAGAGAGAGGGTGAGGGGAGGGTGCTGTGCTCACCCCAGGGTGCTTGATGAAGGGGGTGGGGTCGCGGGTGAGGGGGGTGAGAGAGAGGGTGAGAGGGAGGGGGAGGGTGCTGTACTCACCCCAGGGTGCTGATGAAGGGGGGGGGGGTGTGGGGAGGAGGGTGAGAGAGAGGGTGAGGGGGAGGGTGCTGTGCTCACCCCAGGGTGCTGATTGAAGGGGGGGGGTGCGGGGAAGGGGGGTGAGAGAGAGGGTGAGGGGGAGGGGAGGGTGCTGTACTCACCCCAGGGTGCTGATGAAGGGGGGGGGTGCGGGGAGGGGGGTGAGAGAGAGGGTGAGGGGGAGGGGAGGGTGCTGTACTCACCCCAGGGAGGTGCTGATGAAGGGGGGGGGGGTGCGGGGAGGGGGGTGAGAGGGAGGGTGAGGGGGAGGGGGAGGGTGCTGTACTCACCCCAGGGTGCTGATGAAGGGGGGGGGGGTGCGGGGAGGGGGGTGAGAGAGAGGGTGAGGGGGAGGGGGAGGTGCTGTACTCACCCCAGGGTGCTGATGAAGCCGGTGACCGTGCCCTCCGCGTACAGGGACACGATGTCGCCGACGTGCAGGAAGCTGGACATCTTCTCCATCCTCGCATGGCCGGGCCCCCCCTGCCCTGCCCACCCCACCCTGCCCCCGGCCGCCCCGCTCCAGCGGCCAGCTCACACTCACACACCCGCTCACACTCACACTCACACTCACACCAACACCAACACACACTCTCTCTCTCTCTCTCACGGTGCGGGGCGGCGGCAACGCGGAAGTGCGGGGAGGCGCTGCCCCACTCAGTCCCACCTCCACTTCCGCACACTGGCCGCGTGTGAACAACACACACAACATGTACACACACAACACACACACACAACATGTACAACACACACAACATGTACACACACAACACACACAACATGTACACACACACACACACAACATGTACACACACACACACACAACATGTACACACACACACACACAACAGATATAAACACAAACACTCAGCATATATAAACACAGGCACTCAGAAACACAGACACTCACTCAATCACTCACATAAACACACACGCACACTCACACATATAAACACGCACACACTTAGTCACATACGCACATATAACCCACACACACACACTCACACCATCACACTCACACATATAAACCAACACACACACTCACTCAATCACACACACACTCAATCACACACATACACACACTCACACGTATAAACCAACACAATCATTCAATCATACACAAACATTCACACACACATTTTCATACACATGTATTCACGCGCAAATTCATTCACAAACACGCGCACTCATACTGATTCACAAATACATCTTACACACACGCACTTGTTCACTAACACACACGCACTCATTCACACCCATTCTCATTCACACACACACTCATTCGCACACTCATTCAAAAACTGACACATATTCCTACACACACTCATTCACACACTCACTTACACTCATTCACAAACACAAACTCACGCATATTCACACACTCATTCAGGACATGCACACCCACAATCCATCACATACACTCTCACACAGACACGCCTCATTCAGAAACACACACACATCCACAAACACGTGTTCTCACACTCAGTCACCGACACGCACGCTCACACTCATTCGCACACATTCACCACTCATTCACAAACACACATTTACACTCATTCGTAATTCAGAAAAAAAGTACAGTACAGCCCAGGGAATTTGCGAGGATGTTGCCAGGACCCGAGGGCCTGAGCTAAAGGGAGAGGGTGGGCAGAGTAGGACTTTATTCCTGGAGCGCAGGAGGATAAAGGATGATCTTACAGAGGGGTGTAAGATCATGCGTGGAATAGATGCACAAAGCCTTTTACCCAGAGTAGGGGAATCAAGAACCAGGGGACGTACGTTTAAGATGGGGAGGGGGGGGAGAAGCATTAAAAGGAATATGTGGGGCAACCTTTTTAGTTTAGAGGATAGGTTTAGAGGGATACTAGACCAAGTGGACCCGTTGGGCCCAAACCTCTCCTCGCCCCCCTCCCTCCCTCCCTCTCTCCCTCCCTCCCTCCCCCTCCCTCCCCCTCCCTCCCCTTCCCCTCCCCCCTACTCCATCCCCCTCAACCCCACCTTATCCTCTCTCCCTCCTAGGAGATAGATTTAAACTTTAAAATGTGAATAACTTTAAAAATATAACACCGTTTTCAATGAAACTTCTTCCATTAGCACCAAAGGGACGACGGTGAGTAAGGTGGGCCTAAAACTGTCGCGCTATCGTATACCGTTTTGGCTGTAGTTCAGGAACAAACAAACAAACAATCGAGAGTTTTAGTATCTAGATGAGCCAAACACAGGCAGGTTGGACTAGAGTAGCTGAGACATGTCGGCCAGTGTGGGGAGGTTGGGCTGAAGGACCTGTTCCCACACTATATGATTCTGTGACTCTCCAACAGGCCCTTCAGCCCACAATGACCATGCTGAACGTGATTCCAAATTAAATGAATCACTTCTGCCTGCCTATGATCCATACCCCTCCATTATCAGCCTATCCATATGATCCATACCCCTCCATTATCAGCCTATCCATGTGATCCCATACCCCTCCATTATCAGCCTATCCATGTGATCCATACCCCTCCATTATCAGCCTATCCATATGATCCATACCCCTCCATTATCAGCCTATCCATGTGATCCATACCCCTCCATTATCAGCCTATCCATGTGATCCATACCCCTCCATTATCAGCCTATCCATATGATCCATACCCCTCCATTATCAGCCTATCCATGTGATCCATACCCCTCCATTATCAGCCTATCCATGTGATCCATACCCCTCCATTATCAGCCTATCCATGTGATCCATACCCCTCCATTATCAGCCTATCCATGTGATCCATACCCCTCCATTATCAGCCTATCCATGTGCCTGTCTAAACGTGCCGACCATATCTGCCTCCACTGCCATCCCCAGCAGCACAGTAGCGCAGCTGGTAGAGCCACAGCCTCACAGCGCCAGAGATCCAGGTTCAATCCCGACCTCGGGTGCTGTCTGTGTGGAGTTTGCACGTTCTCCCCGTGACCACGTGGGTTTCCGCCGGGTGCTCCGGTTTCCCCCTGCATCCCAAAGACGTGTGGGTTTGCAGGGCTAATTGTCCCCTGTAAATTGGCCTGAGTGTGCAGGGAGTGGATGAGAAAATGGGATAACATAGAACTAGTGTGATCGATGGTCGGCATGGATTCAGTGGGCTGAAGGGCCTGTTTCCATGCTATAACTTTAAGCTAATCTAAATTAACGCGAAAGTCACCTATCCGTGTTCTCCAGGGATTCCTGTCCGACCGGCTGAGTTACTCCAGCACTTTGTGTCCTTTTGTGTATTAATGAGCATCTGCCGTTCCTTGTTTCTACATAACAACTGGATTTCAGTGTACACAACTGGACCTCAGTGTACACAACTGGACCTCAGTGTACACAACTGGACCTCAGTGTACACAACTGGACCTCAGTGTACACAACTGGACCTCAGTGTACACAACTGCACTTCAGTGTACACAACTGAACTTCAGTGTACACAACTGGACTTCAGTGTACACAACTGGACCTCAGTGTACACAACTGGACCTCAGTGTACACAACTGGACTTCAGTGTACACAACTGGACTTCAGTGTACACAACTGGACTTCAGTGTACACAACTGGACCTCAGTGTACACAACTGGACCTCAGTGTACACAACTGCACTTCAGTGTACACAACTGGACTTCAGTGTACACAACTGGACCTCGGTGTACACAACTGGACCTCAGTGTACACAACTGGACTTCAGTGTACACAACTGGACTTCAGTGTACACAACTGGACCTCAGTGTACACAACTGCACTTCAGTGTACACAACTGACTTCAGTGTACACAACTGGACCTCAGTGTACACAACTGCACTTCAGTGTACACAACTGGACTTCAGTGTACACAACTGGACCTCAGTGTACACAACTGCACTTCAGTGTACACAACTGGACTTCAGTGTACACAACTGGACTTCAGTGTGTAAAACTACCATGGGCATGGACTAGAGGTCTCCACAGCAGGTTGAGCCCAGAGAAGGTCATTCAACACAGTTAGCGCGGCACGGTGGTGCAGAGGTAGAGTTGCTGCCTCACAACGCCGGAGACACAGGTTCCATCCTGACCTCAGGTGATGTCTGTACGGAGTTTGTACGTTCTCCCCTTCGGTTTTCTTTCAGGTGCTTCGTTGTTGTAAATTGTCCCTCGTGTGTGTAGGTTAGTGTACGGGTGATCGCTGGTCGGCAAGGGCTCGATGGGCCGAAGGGCCTGTTTCTGCACTGCATCTGTAAACCCGTAGTCAGGATAGAACCTGGGTCTCTGCTGCCGTAAGGCGGCAACTCTACCACTGTGCCACCGTGCTGCTTGGCACAGTATCCAGGCTGTGGTATCCAGGTTGGCGTGGGCAAGTTATAGAGTCATAGTCATAGAGTGATACAGTGCGAAACAGGCCGTTCGGCCCAACTCGCCCACACCGGCCAACAATCTCCCAGCTACACTAGTCCCACTTGCCTGTGCTTGGTCCATATCCCTCCAAACCTGTCCTATCCATGTACCTGTCTAATTGTTTCTTAAACGATGGGATTATCCCTGCGTCAACTACCTCCTCTGGCAGCTCGTTCCATACACCCACCATCCTCTGTGTGAAAAAGTCACCCCTCGGATTCCTATTAAATCTTTTCCCTTCACCTTGAACCTATGTCCTCTGGTCCTCGATTCTGGGTACTCGAGGGTAAAAGACTTTGTGCATCTACCCAATCTATTCCTCTCATGATTTTGTACACCTCTATAAGATCTCCCCTCATCCTCCTGCGCTCCATGGAATCGAGACCCAGCCTACTCAACCTCTCCCTGTAGCTCACACCCTCTAGTCCTGGCAACACCCTCATAAATCTTCTCTGAACCCTTTGAAGCTTGACGTATGGCCCTACAACTATGATTCTCTGTCTGCTGGGCTGCTGTGTTAATGTGTCTGTAAAGCAGCAGCAAATAAGCAGTTTGTTGTTCCGATCTCGTTGCATTTGACAATTAAGAGGATGTTTCCACTAGTGGGAGAGCCTAGGGCCAGAGGGCACAGCCTCAGAATAAAAGGACACACTTTTAGAAAGATGAGCAGGAATTTCTTTAGTCAGAGGGTGTTGAATCTGTAGAACTCATTGCCACAGACGGCTGTGGAGGTCGAGTCAGTGGATATTTTTTAAGGTGGAGATTTACAGCTTCTTGATTAGTACGGGTGTCAGGGGTTATGGGGGGAAGGCAGGGGAATGGGGTTGAGAGGGAGATTCCATGGGTTCCATGGCGGAGTAGACTTGATGGGCCGAATGGCCTAATTCTGCTCCTACTACTTATGAACTTCTAAACACTCTTAAAGGTTAGAGGCCCCCGACCGCTGGAGGACAAAGCAGGGAAGAAGATTGAACGTTTATTTGGCCTTCCATCACAGTGAGGAATGTGGAAGAGTCACTGTGGTGGACGTTCATGTTAAAATGTATTTTGTGTGTCCTGTTGCTTTTTATTGGTATGACTGTGTGGCAAATCAAATTCCTCGTATGTTGCAAAAGATACTTGGCTAATAAAGTACGATTATGATGATTCTGATTCTGATTATGACATTTGTTGAAATCTAAACAGGTACACTAAAAGCTAACGGCAGTCTGAGTTTGAAATGGTTCTCAACACCAAGAAATAGATTGGGGAGCTCCACTGAACTGCCTCTGACGTGAAGGAGGAACTGGCTTGGTGTGGTCAGACCATCTCAGATCAGGATGGTAAAGTCATAAGTTCATAAGTGATAGGAGCAGAATCAGGCCATTCGGCCCATCAAGTCTACTCCGCCATTCAATCATGGCTGATCTATCTCTCCCTCCTAACCCCATTCTCCTGCCTTCTCCCCATAACCCCTGACACCCCTGAAAGTGATTCATGTCCAGTGTATTTATTCCGTGGTTCAGGAGTACGTGCTGAGGGACGCACTGAAGCTTGGTGCAGCCAACGCCAAGCCTCTGTGGGGAGGACCACAGTCTAGGGGCCTTCCTTCCGCTGCTGGACATGGGGGGCAGGGTGTGGTGGAGAGAGACGCCCCTCAAACAGGGGAAGGTTTGATCACCCCAAGTATGTTCTGCTTTGTTTAGTTTTGTTTTAGTTTAGAGATACAGCGGGGAAACAGGCCCTTCGGCCCACCGGGTCCACGCCGACCAGCGATCCCCGCACATTAACACCATCCTATACCCACTAGGCACAATTTTTACATTTACCAAGCCAATTATATTACCAAGCGAAACATATAAGATTATTAAGGGGTTGGACACGTTAGAGGCAGGAAACATGTTCCCAATGTTGGGGGAGTCCAGAACCAGGGGCCACAGTTTAAGAATAAGGGGTAGGCCATTTAGAACGGAGATGAGGAAAAACTTTTTCAGTCAGAGAGTTGTAAATCTGTGGAATTCACTGCCTCAGGAGTGAGCGATTATTCACTGGGTGTACGTTGCAACTGAGCACCAACTGCCATGAAACAAGACATCAACTCGCTAAATTTCAATAAGCTTTGCTACCAATATTCCCTTCACCCAAAGACGATCAGGGAATGGAACATGTTACCACCCAACACACGTCCGCTCCCGATGTTCAGCCATTTAAAAAGGGGATTGAGCAACTAGATCTCCTCTCCTAGATCTCCAAGGCACATTCCTTGTATATGCACATACTTGGCCAATAAACCTATTCATTCATTCATTCATTCATTCATTCATTCAACTTGGTCAAAAAGGCCCACTTCAAAATGTAATCACTACTCTACTCACTCGGACCTGCGCGAGACAACCACCTATGAGGTGTTTGCGCGGTGATCCACCACGAGCAGAGGCAGAGCCAATTTTGCACCAACAATAAAACACGAGGTGCGGACAGTGAAGCTGGAGTTGGGGTAGAGTTTCATTGTGTGTGGGTTTGAGATGCAAAACCACTGTCCCACCACTGGTGGGAAGGTGCAATCACAGGGACGAGTTCATACTGTCGATTAGAAGTTTTCACGCAGAGATACAACGTGAAACAATGTAGGCTGGTGCTCCACTTCATAGTCACTGCAAGTGTCATATTCCAGAGTAACATTTAACAAAGAATAAATCTTTAGAAGGATGAGAGGAGATCTTATCGAAACGTATAAGATTATTAAGGGGTTGGACACGTTAGAGGCAGGAAACATGTTCCCAATGTTGGGGGAGACCAGAACCAGGGGCCATAGTTTAAGAATAAGGGGTAGGCCATTTAGAACGGAGATGAGGAAAAACTTTTTCAGTCAGAGAGTTGTGAATCTGTGGAATTCTCTGCCTCAGAAGGCAGTGGAGGCAAATTCTCTGAATGCATTCAAGAGAGAGCTAGATAGAGCTCTTAAGGATAGCGGAGTCAGGGGGGTATGGGGAGAAGGCAGGAACGGGGTACTGATTGAGAATGATCAGCCATGATCACATTGAATGGCGGTGCTGGCTCGAAGGGCCGAATGGCCTCCTCCTGCACCTATTGTCTATTGTTTATTGTCTATAAATTGGATTGAATAAATTTTATTGGCCAAGTATGTACACATACAAGGAATGTGCCTTGGTGCTCCGCTCGCAAGTAACAACACGACATACAGTAAACAATTAAGAATAAAGCATAAAACATTAAAACATTAAGAATGAAACATTACAGTTTAAACATGTGAATGAAATAAAATACCAGAGCAAAAGGAGGCTACAGACGTTTAGTTGTTGAGTTGAACTACTACTCGTGGAAAAAAGCTGTTTTTATGTCTAGCTGTGGCTGCTTTGACAGTCCGGAGTCGCCTTCCAGAGGGAAGTGTGTGATGTTTGGTGGACCGTGTGGGGTGGGAGGACCCGTTGCCTCTCCCGTGCAACAGGTGGCGCTGCACAGGACAAAGGCACAGTGTGTCAGTGTGCGGCCAGACCGTGTGGTTGCAGCCATTGATAGTTGTCTTGCTGCCAGCATTAAGTTAATGTAATAAAGACTTCTCTTGTACCTTGAAGACTCTCAAGTTTTATACAGACATAGAACAAGAACACGAAAAAGTGCTTCAAAGAGTTTGTGGCCAGGGTGAGAGGGGTCAGAGATGATCTTACCTGCTCACTTCCTGGCCCTTGCAGTGTTCAGTTTGTTGATGGGGTGGGGGGGGGGGGGGAAGGTTGCAGCCGACAACTTTCTCGGCTGATTGAACGATGCGCTGCAGCCTCCGGATGTCGTGCTTGGAGGCTGAGCCAAGCCAGACCATGATGGAGAAGGTGACAACAGACTCTACGATGGCAGTATAAAATTGGACCATCATTACCAGTGGCCGATTGTGTTTTCTCAGCCCAATACAGACACAAAATGCTGGAGTAACTCAGCGGGTCAGGCAGCATCTCTGGAGAGGGAATGGGTGACATTATGGGTCGAGACCCTTCTTCAGACTGAGAGTCAGGGGAAAGGGAGACACAGAGATATGGAAGGGTAAGGTGTGAAACAAAAAACATCAAAGGGTCAATGAAAATGTAGAATAGAAACATCACCCATTGCTTCTCTCCAGAGATACCGCCTGTCCCACTGAGTTACTCCAGCAATCTGTGTCTATCTTCAGCACAGGAACAGAAGTGGAATAGGACTCTATTCCTTGGAGCGCAGATGAGGGGTGATCTTATAGAGGTGCACAAAATCATGATAGGATTAGATCGGGTTAACGCACACAGTCTTTTGCCAGAGTAGGGGAATCGAGAACCAGAAGACTAAGGTGGTGTAAGACCAAGACTAGGTTTAAGGTGAGGGGGGAAGATTCAACAGGAACCTGAGGGGTAACTATTTCACACAAAGCTTGGTGGAACGAGCAGCTGGGGGAGGTAGTTGAGGCATGTAATATAGCAACGTTTAAGAAACATTTGGACAGGTACATGGATAGGACAGGTTTAAGGGATAAGACCAAGTGGACCCATTGGGCCTAAACCTCTCCCGCATTGCTGCAGCACCCTCTCCTCCCCCCTCCCCCTCCCCCTCCCCCTCCCCCACCCCTCTCCCCCCACTACCCCCTCCCCCTCCCTCCCCCCCTCCCCTCCCTCCCTCCTCCCCCCTCCCTCCTCCCCTCCCCCTCTTCCCCTCCCACCCACTCCATCCCCCTCACCCCCCTCACCCCCCTTATCCTCCCTCATCCCCCCTCCTTCCCTCCTCCTCCCTCCACCCCCTCCTCCTCCATCCCTAGCAGATAGATTTAAATTTTAAAATGTGAATAACTTAAAAAATATAACACCGATTTCAAAGAAACTTAGCACCAAAGGGACGACGGCGAGTAAGGTGGGCCTAAAATTGTCGCGCTATCGTGAACCGTTTTGGCTGTAGTTCAGGAACAAACAAACAAACAAACGAGAGTTTTAGTATCTAGATGAGCCAAACGCAGTCAGCTGGGACTAGTGGAGATGGGACATGTTGGCTGGTGTGGGCAAGTTGGGCCGAAGGGCCTGTTTCCACTTTGTATGACTATGACTCTATGAGTTCAGCACAGGAACAGGCCCTTCGGCCCACAATGTCCGTGCTGAACATGATGCCGTTAAACTAATCCCCTCTGCCCGCATGTGATCCATATCCCTCCATTCCCTGCATATCCAAGACTACATAAAAGCCTTTTAAACATCACTATTGTATCTTCCTCCACCACCACCTCTGGCAGCGTGTTCAGGGCACCGACCAGTCTCTCTGTTAAAAAAAAACTTGCTCTGCTTATCTCCTTTAAACTTTGCCCTGTCACCTTAAAGCTATGTCCTCTGGTCTTTGCTATTGCCACCCTGTCTGTCCTATCTAGGCCTCTCGTAATTTTATCTACTTCTATCAGGTCCTCCCTCAGCCTCCGATGCTCCAGGGAAAACAATCTAACTTTGTCCAACCTCTCCTGACAGCAACTACCTTCTTATCCGGGGCAGCATTCCGGTGAAGCTCTTTTGCGCCATCTTTCAAATCCTCCACATCCATCCTGTAATGGGATGATCAGAACTGCACTCAATACACCAAAGTCCTATAAAGTTGCAAACGTATGAAGTTAGGGCACCATGGTGGCGCAGCGGTAGAGTTGCTGCCTTACAGCGCCAGAGACCCTGGTTCCATCCTGACTACGGATGCTGTCTGTTTGGAGTTTGTACGTTCTCCCCGTGACCTGGGTGGGTTTTCCCCAGGTGCTCCCACATCATAACGACGTACAGATTTGTAAGTTAATTGGCTTGAGTAAAAAATTGTATTTAATGTGCGGGGATCGCTGGTCGGCGCGGACTTGGTGGGCTGAAGGGCCTGTTTCCATGCTGTGTCTCTAAACTAAACTAAACTCAACTCAACTAAACAACATGGTCGAAGGTATCACAAAGTGCTGGAGTAACTCAGCGGGTCAGGCAGCATCTCTGGAGAGAAGGAATGGGTGACGTTTCGGGTCGAGACTCATCTTCAGACTGAGAGTCGGGGAGAGGGAAACGAGAGATATGGACGGGTACAAAGAGCATTTAATGCGTGTAATTTCACTCACATGTTTAAACTGTAATGTTTTATTCTTAATGTTTTAATGTTTTATGCTTTATTCTTAATTGTTGACTGTATGTTCGAGTTGTTACTTGCGAGCGGAGCACCAAGGCACATTCCTTGTATGTGTACATACTTGGCCAATAAACCTATTCATTCATTCATTCATTCAAAAGGACAGATCAAAGCAGAGAATGACAAGGAAGTGTACAATGGTTCATTGTTGGCTGGGGGGAAAGGTGACAATGAGGCATACAATCAGTAATATCAATCAGAAGGACAATGAAACTTGTCGGTGAACAAGCGTGGGGGATGTGCAGAGAGAGAGGGCAGGCAAGGGTTACGGAGTTAGAGAACTCAACGTTCATACTCTTGGAATGTACACTGCCCAAGAGAAATATGAGGTAGTGTTCCTCCAATTAGCGCTGGGCCTCACTCTGACAGTGGGGGAGGCCCAGGACAGAAAGGTCAGTGTGGGAATGGGAGGGGGAGTTAAAGTGTTTGGCAACCGGGAGATGACGTGGGCCCAGGGCAGTGCTGGGCAGGGTTCTGTTTTGGCTGCTTCAACAATGGAGCAGAGGGCAGGGCTTGCAATAAAACCAGCAACTGTCATTTAAAATGGACAGCATTGACAAAAACCAGAAAGGACATGCAAGTGGGTCACTTACACAATACATTACAAATCTGAACTCTGGAAGAACAAATCCATTCAAGGTCAGTTTCCGATTAACAGCAGCATAATTCATCAAGGTTATACATTAAGGATGCCAGACGATATGAACCAAATTAGAAATCAACACTAATCTGCTAATCCAAACTGGCATTTAAAGGGTGCACAGTCACATAATGACATTCTGCAAATCAACGGCATTGGTAATTGGTGGCTGAATATTTCAGTAAAATATTTATAAAGGAGGTACTTCATCATGGGTCCAAGGTTCAAGGTTTTTAATTCGCGTTTGGTGGACAATATAAATTGGTGGTCCAGATTATTACGTTATGTTTAGGGTGGTAGGGTGGCACGGTGGCGCAGCGGTAGAGTTGCTGCCTCACAGCGCCAGAGACCTGGGTTCGATCCTGACCACGGGTGCTGTCAGTGCGGAGTTTGCACGTTCCCCCCGTGACCCGCGTGGGTTTTCTCCGGGTGCTCCGGTTTCCCCCCACAATCCAAAGACATACAGGTTTGTGGGTTAATTGGCTTGATATAATTCTAAATATCCCTAGTGTGTAGGATAGTGCCAGTATATTAGGATCGCTGGGCGGCATGGACTTGGTGGGCCGAAGGGCCCGTTTCTACTCTGTATCTCTAAAAACAAAACTAAATGTTAAATTATATATAGAATTTTTAAATCCTTCATTAGATTCTGCAGGTTTCAGATTTGGTCATTGCACTATTATCGTGTTTATATACAGTGTATAGAAAAATATATAATAAATAAATAAAAATATTATATATATAATGAATATACTAAACTTTTTACTAAACTTTTTTGTACAGGAAGGAACTGCAGATGCTGATTTACACCGAAGATAGACACAAAATGCTGGAGTAACTCAGCGGCTCAGGCAGCATCTCTGGAGAGAAGGAACAGGTAACGTTTTGGGTCAGAGTCTCAAGAATGGTTCCGACCAGAAACGTCAGCTATTCCTTCTCCCCAGAGTTGCTGCCTGACCTGCTGAGCCACTCCAGCTTTTGTGTCCATCTTCGGTACTGAACTTTTGTTGGAAGTAAGAATTTCATTGTTCCGTTTCATGACCTATGACAATGAGACACTCTTGACATAACTCCTGACCTAATGATATGTTGAACGCTGGGCTGTGGGATGCTGGCTATGATTGCATCGTGTTTATGGGGTCTTCCTATAGTTTCAAGGACAGCTTCTTCCCAGCTGTTATCGGGCAAATTAATCATTCTGCCAACAACTAGAGAGCAATCCTGAACTATTATCAATTTCATTCGAGACCCTTGCACTATCTTTAATCGGACTTTACTGGACTTTATCTTGCACTAAACGTTATTCCCTTTATCCACCTCGATCATGCTAACCATAATGCCCCAGCTAAGCTAGTCCATTTATCCTGCCGGCGGTCACGGTGGCGCAGCGGTAGAGCTGCTGCCTCACAGCGAATGCAGCGCCGGAGACCCGGGTTCGATCCCGACTACGGGTGCTGTCTGTACGGAGTTTGTACGTTCTCCCCGTGACCTGTGTGGGTTTTCTCCGAGATCTTCGGTTTTCTCCCACACTCCAAAGACATGAAGGTTTGTAGGTTAATTGGCTTGGTAAATATAAAAAATTTCCCTAGTGTGTGTAGGATAGTGTTAATGTGCGGGGATCGCTGGGCGGCGCGGACCCGGTGGGCCGAAAGGGCCTGTTTCCACGCTGTATCTCTAAACTAAACTAAACCTCTCTAACAGTTAATATCCATAAACCTATCAATGAATGCTAAATGTGTAGGAAGGAACTGCAGATGCTGGTTAAATTACCGTGAAGATAGACACAAAGAGCTGGAGTAACTCAGCGGGTAACACTGTGGCCCCATCTGCTATCGATCAGGTGGCTGGGACACATGTGAAGGTTCGGCTCTGATGTTTAAAACTCTGCGGGTTACTCCAGCTTTTTGTGTCAGTCTTCGCTGTAATTCAACCAGCATCTGCAGTTGCTCCCTACACATCGTGTCCGCTCCACTGTGGGATCTCCTCTAGGTGTGCCTACTTTGAAGAAGTTCTCCTCCTCTCTCCGATGGGAGTTCTGCACCACTCTCCCGTCTGCTCTCATTGCTCCCCCTCTGTTAACTGTTGTGTATGTATGTATACATGGAAGATAAACTGCTGCCTGACCGTAGCAGCTGGAACAGTCCGTTGCTGGGGTGGCAGGGGTCCCTCATAATCTTGCTTGCTCTGGATCTGCACCTCCTGATGTATAGGTCCTGCAGGGGGGCGAGTGTAGTTCCCATGGTGCGTTCTGCCGAACGCACTACTCTCTGCAGGGCCTTCCTGTCCTGGGCAGAGCTGTTCCCAAAGCAGACTGTGATGTTACCGGATAGGATGCTCTCTACAGCCCCAGAGTAGAAGCAATGAAGGATCCTCAGCGACACTCTGAATTTCCTCAGCTGTCTAAGGTGGTAAAGGCGCTGCTTTGCCTTACCACCAGTGCGGCAATGTGCGTTGCCCATGTCAGATCCTCTGTGATGGAGTAAACTTGATGGCCTAATTCTATTCCTATCACTTATGACATAAGCTTTACTTATACCGAGACCAATTAACCTACAAACCTGTGCGTCTTTGGAGTGTAGGAGAAAACCAGAGCACCTGGAGAAAACCCACGTGGTCACAGGGAGAACATACAAACTCCGTACAGACAAGCAAGCACCCGTAGTCAGGATCGAACCCGGGTCTCTGGCGCTGTGAGGCAGCAACTCTACTGCTGCACCACCGCGTCTGGAACATTGTTAATCGAAGGTAGACACAAAATGCTGGGGTAACTCAGCGGGACAGGCAGCATCTCTGGAGTGAAGGAATGGGTGACGTTTCGGCTCGAGACAACCTGTTGCTCTTTGTGTTGCAGATCTTTGAACGCGATTGCTTCCATACTTTCGTCATAGTCTGTGGGTGGCGGGACAAGAAGGTGCCGGGGACCGGACGCACGAGTGGTCAGATGGAGGTTTGAGATAGGCGAGATCTGCTGGGAGATAAGGAGGAGAGGAGCCATTGACATGTCAAACCCAGCAATGAAAATCTTCCATGCACGTCAGTGTGGGTCCAAACACTCTTTTATTTACGAAAGTAAGTTTATTTACAGGTACAAAATGAACAAATGAAACTTATTCTGAGGTAACGTCAATCCAAAAACAAAGAATATGCATATAAATGTGGCACAGCTGGTAGAGCTGCCGCCTCACAGCGCTGGTGACCCGGGTTCCATCCTGACCTCCGGTGCTGTCTGTGTGGAGTTTGCCTGATCTCTCTGGTTTCCACTGGGCGCTCCGGTTTTCTCCCACATCCCAAGTTTGTGGGTTAATTGCCCCCTCGTGTGTAGGGAGTGGACGAGAGAGTGGGGAAACAGAGAACTCGTGTGAACGGGTGGGTGATCAGTCAGAAGGTCTGAAACGCCCCGCTTCCTTTTTCTCCAGGGATGCTGCCTGACCCGCCGAGTTACTCCAGCTCTTTGTGTCTATGGACGGGCGATCGCTGGTCGGTCAGCATGGACTCAGTCGGGCCGAAGGGCCTGTTTCCATGCTGTATCTCTAAACTACACCAGACGAGAGTGTGCATCGATGCTGAACGTTATTGCCCTCATCCAAGAAGCTCTCAAGCTGCTGCTTAATACAGAATACAGAGCGGAGGTGCAGAACTGGCGGACTGGTGCTCTGATAACAACCTGTCCCTAAATACCACCAAGACCAAGGAGCTGATCATCAACTTCCGTAGGTCACACAACGGGGAATACGTTCCGATCTTTATCAACAGGGACAGTGTGGAGAGAGTGTCCAGCTTCAAGTTTCTGGGCACTCACATTTCGGAGGACCTCACATGGTCCACTAACACCGCTGCGCTGGTCAAGAAGGCGCAGCAACGACTGTTCTACCTAAGAACACTGAAAAAGTCTGGTCTACCCAACAGCTGCTGACGACCTTCTACCGCTGCACCATAGAGAGCATCCTAACGCATGGCATCCTGTGTGGTATCTCAGCTGCACGGAGGCAGAGAGGAGAGCTCTTCAGCAGGTAGTCCATAGAGCTCAGAGGACCATCGGAACACAGCTACCAGCCTTGGAGGCCATCTACAACACACGATGCCTCAGAAAAGCCCACATCCAGCAAAAGACTCTTCACACCCCTGCTGTTCGAACTTCTACCATCGGGCAGACGATACAAGGCCTTCTACGCCCGCACCTCCAGACTCAGGAACAGCTTCATCCCAGGGACATAGCTGCTATGAACTGGTCCTGCTGAGCCGGATGGTCACATCGCACAGTGAACCGGCACAGATCTACTTGCACTTTATTCTGTTTTAAAACTGTTCCAATTTGTTTCATTGGGTTGTTTAAATTAATACTGACTAGCTAATTAAATTATTGCATCGTATGGGAGGCGCATTCCCAATCTCGTTGTCCCCTGTACAATGACAATAAAGATGTATTGTATTGTATTGTATTGTATTGTATTGTATTGTATTGTATTGTTTCCCAGCGTCCCGGGTGAGTCAAGGTGCCCGTGAACTCGGCCTGCTCGCTCTCCAGGGACACCCGGGCAAGGACGTACGCCGTGGGGGGTGGGGGGGGGTAGGCAGTCAGGGGGGCAGGCAGTCGGCCTGGGTGCTTCTCTGCTGCCTGCTGTCTGACCAAGCATTCAGTGTAGACACAAAAAACCGCAATGCCTCAGCGGGACAGGCAGCATCT
Source organism: Rhinoraja longicauda (assembly GCF_053455715.1). Taxonomy (NCBI): domain Eukaryota; kingdom Metazoa; phylum Chordata; class Chondrichthyes; order Rajiformes; family Arhynchobatidae; genus Rhinoraja; species Rhinoraja longicauda. The sequence continues at coordinate 33,389,584 of NC_135975.1, forward strand.
CCGAAGAGAAGGAATGGGTGACGTTTCGGGTCGAGACCCTTCTTCAGACTGAGATTCAGGAGAAAGTGAAATGAGAGATATTGATAGAGAGAGATATTGATAGAGAGAGAGAGAGAGAGAGAGAGAGAGAGAGAGAGAGAGAGAGAGAGAGAGAGAGAGAGAGAGAGAGAGAGAGAGAGAGAGAGAGAGAGTGAGAGAGAGAGAGAGAGAGAGAGAGAGAGAGAGAGAGAGAGAGAGAGAGAGAGAGAGAGAGAGAGAGAGAGAGAGAGAGAGAGAGAGAGAGAGAGAGAGAGAGAGAGAGAGAGAGAACAAATTAATGAAAGAAATGCAAAAAAGTAACACCTATCAAGGAAAGGCCCCTCTATATCTCCCAATACCTTTACCCCTGACTCTCAGTCTGAAGAAGGGTCTCGACCCGAAACGCCACCCATTCCTTCTCTCCAGAGATGCTGCCTGACCCGCTGAGTTACTCCAGCATTTTGTGTCTAGCTTCGGTTTAAACCAGCATCAATTTAGTTCAGTTTAGAGATACAGCGCGGAAAGAGGCCCTTTCGGCCCACCGGGTCCGCGCCGCCCAGCGATCCCCGCACACTAACACTATCCTACACCCACTAGGGACAACGTTTACATTTACCAAGCCAATTAACCTACAAACCTCTACGTCTTTGGAGTGTGGGAGGAAACCAAAGATCTCGGAGAAAACCCACGCAGATCACGGGGAGAACGTACAAACTCCGTACAGACAGCACCCGTGCTCAGGATGGAACCCGGGTCTCCGGCGCTGCATTCGCTGTAAGGCAGCAACTCTACCGTAACGCCACCGTACCGCACCACAGTTCCTTCCTGCACCCACTATGCTGGCCCCATGTCCAGTCCGCCTTTCATCAGCTATCAGTGAGCACGTCCACAACGCACACAGGAATCGTCCAAAGCCAGTATATATTTACATTAATGTTCCTTGATGCACATTAAGATAAAACTAAGCTCAATATCAGCATTGCACAATAGGCTACATTGTTCCCAGTGGCTTTGGTGCTCCTGTTTCAGTGACTAATTTAACTAACAAACTTCAGAACAACATAGGTGCACTGTAACATAATTAATTCTGATTCCGTATCACCAAGGTGAGAGATCGTGCATATTTACCCAGTGATATGAACGATATTCAAGATTTCAAGATTTCAAGATTTCAAGATTTCAAGATTTCAAGATTCAATTTATTGTCACATGTACCAATTAAGGTGCAGTGAAATTTGAGTTATCATACAGCCACACTAAGTGAAAAGCAAAGACACACAGCTAAAATTTAACATGAACATCCACCACAGCGGATTCCACATTCCTCACTGTGATGGAAGGCAGCAACTCTACCGCTGCGCCACAATTACCTTCCTCTTTGTTGACCCGCGGTCGGGGCTGTTGAACCGTCCACGGTCGCCGCTGCCGACTGCCCGATGACCGAGCCCTCACATCGGGATGATCGAAACTCCCCGCGTCGGGACGGTTGAAACTCTCTCCGCGGCATGGAGCTCCCGAGTCGGCCTCTTCTTACCAGAGACCGCAGGCTTCACGGTGTTAAAGTCCACAGGCCCGGCGGTCGGAGCTCTCCACAGGCGATCCCCAAGGATCGCAAGCTCCATGACGGTAAAGTCCACGCCGCGCCCTGCCTTGAAGCGCCGGGCCGGTCTCCGGGAAAGGCCGCCAACTCCTCGATGTTAGGCCGCAGTGGGGACGGAGATACGACACGGAGAAAAATCACATCTCCGTCGAGGTAAGAGATCGAAAAAAGGTTTCCCCCAATTCCCCCCCCCCCCCCCCCCCCCCAGCACCAAGGAACACCAAAACATACTTTTAACACGTACTTAACACGTACTTAAAATACTTTAAAAAGTAGAAAGGACAGACAGACTGTTGGCGAGGCAAGCCAAACCCAGTGGATGATTAGTGCGGGTATCAGATTATGGAGAAGGCAGGAGAATGGGGTTAGGACAGCGGGCCCCCGGGCCTAATACGGGACAAGGGCGGTACCCGTAAGGGCGGCATGGTGGCGCAGCGGCAGAGTTGCTGCCTTACAGCGAATGCAGCGCCGGAGACTCAGGTTCGATCCTGACTACGGGCGCCGTCTGTACGGAGTTTGTACGTTCTCCCCCGTGACCTGCGTGGGATTTGCTGCCGAGATCTTCGGTTTCCTCCCACACTCCAAAGACGTACAGGTTTGTAGGTTAATTGGCTGGGTAAATGTAAAAAGTGTCCCTAGTGTGTGTAGGATAAGTGTTAATGTGCGGGGGATCGCTGGTCGGCGCGGACTCGGTGGGCCGAAGGGCCTGTTTCCGCGCTGTATCTCTAAATCTAAATCTAAATCTAAAAAACCAATTTAGCCCAAAATACGGGACGTCCAGGCTAATACGGGACAGTTGGCAACCCTAATTGTTTCCACCATCAAGCTCTTCCTTGCTGATGGGCCCGATAACCTTCTGACCCATCACCCTTGGGCTATCTGTGTCTGCAGACGTCCGCATGCTCTGTTGGAGTTGTTCTCAGTCACCTGCACCGCAGCCCTGAGCAACCCAACACCTTCACAACACTCCCCTTCTCATTTGTCACCGTGAGTGAGGCTTCTGTGGCAGCTCCATCACATTTAGCCTCAAACCACTCAGTTCCCAGAAACTGAAAGGCAGTGTTGCAAGTGGTATCTCAAACTATACTCCAACCTCCCTCTGCTCTGCATACAGGAATGACACAGAGCACCTTGTTCAATGGAATCAGGAAGTCAACAGTCATACAGCGTGGAAATAGGACCCCTTCGCCCCACTTGCCCATACCTCCCATCTACACGAGTCCCACCTGCCTGCGTTTGGCCCATATCCCTCTGAAGAAGGGTCTCGACCTGAACGTCACCCATTCCTTCTCTCCCGAGATGCTGCCTGACCCGCTGAGTTACTCAGCATTTTGTGTCTTCCCTCTAAACCTATCCGATCCATGTACCTGTTCATATGTTCCTTAATTGTTGCGATGCTACCTGCCTTAACTACCTCCTATGGCAGCTCCTTCCAGACACCCACCACCCTTTGCATGAAAAAGTTACCCATCGGGTCTCTATTAAATCTTTCCCCCCCTCACCATAAACCGATGGTCCACTGCATCTTGATTCCCCTACTCTGGGCAAGAGACGCTGTGTAATTGAAAGATTCAGCACGGGCAGGCCCTTCGGCCCACCGAGTCCACGCCGACCATCGATCACCCCTTCACACTAGTTCTACGTTGTCCCACGTTCTCATCCACTCCCTGCACTCTGGGGGCAATTAACCTACAAACCCGCACGTCTTTGGAAGTGGGAGGAAGCTTTAGCACCTGGACGACAATAGACAATAGGTGCAGGAGTAGGCTATTCGGCCCTTCGAGCCTTCGAGAAAAAATATTTCTCATGGAAACACACACATTAAAGCATTACAGTTCATGTTGCATCAATATTACATGTCAAGTCAAGTCAAGTCAAGTCAATTTTATTTGTATAGCACATTTAAAGACAACCCACGTTGACCAAAGTGCTGTACAATACAATACAATATATCTATATTGTCATTGTACAGGGGTACAACCAGATTGGGAATGCGCCTCCCATACGATGCAATAAATTAATTAGCTAGTCAGTATTAATTTAAAACAACCCAATGAAACAAATTGTAACATTTTTAAAACAGAATAAAGTGCAAGTAGGTCTGTGCCGGTTCACTGTGCGATGTGACCATCCGGCTCAGCAGGACCGGTTCATAGCAGCTATGGCCCTGGGGATGAAGCTATTCCTGAGTCTGGAGGTGCAGGCGTAGAAGGCCTTGTATCGTCTGCCCGATGGTAGAAGTTCGACCAGCCTGTTGCAGGGGTGTGAAGAGTCTTTGTGGATGCTGGTGGCTTTTCTGAGGCATCGTGTGTTGTAGATGCCAAGGCTGGTCGCTGTGTTCCGATGGTCCTCTGAGCTCTATGGACTATCCACTGAAGAGCTTTCCTCTCTGCCTCCGTGCAGCTGAGATACCACACAGGGATGCCATCAGTTCAGTTACTAAGAAACGAACATACAATGGCACACAAACATAACAGCACATACATAAACAGTTCACAGCGCCCCCTCAGAGGGCCTCAAACGCTAGGGAGTAGAAATAGGTTTGAGCCTGGACTTAAAGGAGTCGATGGAGGGGGCAGTTCTGATGGGGAGAGGGATGCTGTTCCACAGTCTAGGAGCTGCAACCGCAAAAGCGCGGTCACCCCTGAGCTTAAGCCTAGACCGCGGGATAGCGAGTAACCCCAAGTCGGCCGACCTGAGGGACCTGGAGATAGAGTGGGGGGTTAGAAGATTTTTGATATGGGGGGGGAGGGGGGGGGCAAGCTCGTTTAGGGCTTTGTATGTGAATAGGAGGAGCTTGAAGTTGATTCTGTACTGTACTGGGAGCCAGTGGAGAGAGGCTAGAATCGGGGTGATGTGGTCCCTTTTACGGGTACCCGTCAGGAGTCTCGCTGCGGCGTTTTGGATCAATTGCAGGCGGGACAGGGATGATTGGCTGATCCCAGTGTATAGGGAGTTGCAGTAGTCTAGGCGGGAGGAGATGAATGCGTGGATGATTTTTTCAATGTCGTCAAATTGGAGGAATGGTTTGATTTTAGCTACGGTACGAAGTTGGAAGAAGCTGGCTTTTACCACAGCGTTGACTTGCTTGTCAAACTTTAATGCAGTCAAATATCGCGCCAAGGTTTTTGACATGCGGTTTGACTAGGGAGGATAGGCTTCCAAGGCTGCCTGTTGTCGTTTTGATGGAGTCGAGGGGGGGGGTGCGAATAGGATGCCCTCAGACTTGTTCTCATTTAGTTGAAGGAAGTTCTGTATCTTTTGCAGTAATTAATGTTTTGTGTAATATAAATCACAATACTTGGTAACTAAATGACCAAAATCCTTTTGCTGAAAATGCAGGTTAGATTTAGAAGAGAAACACAAAATCTGAAACAGAGTTCGCTGGACTGTAACTCCCATCCAAGGCAAATATTAATTTGGTACAAATTATTTTCTTACATTTGACTCCAAATGACACCAAATTCAATTCATGTTTGCTCAATACTACATGATAGATAAAATGGACTGAAGCAGGCATAATAAACAGTGAAATTTCTTCCCCTGAATACCTATGTAATCTTTTCCTCATATGCTTTCTTCCGCAAACTCGCTGTGTTCATAACAGAACAAATAGTCATTTAATTGACGTTGCCTTATGTGATAACCAGCCCAGGAATCGACTGACAATGCTCCATTGCCCCTGTACTTTGGTGCAGGGGCGGCACGGTGGCGCAGCGGTAGAGTTGCTGCCTTACAGCGAATGCAGCGCCGGAGACCCGGGTTCGATCCTAACTACTGGCGCCGTCTGTACGGAGTTTGTACGTTCTCCCCGTGACCTGCGTGGGTTTTCTCCGAGATCTTCGGTTTCCTCCCACACTCCAAAGACGTACAGGTATGTAGGTTAATTGGCTGGGTTAATTAAAAATGTAAAAATTGTCCCTAGTGTGAGTAGGATAGTGTGGGGATCGCTGGGCGGCGCGGACCCGGTGGGCCGAAGGGCCTGTTTCCGCGCTGTATCTCTAAATCTAAAAAAAAAAAATTAAATCTAAAGATCGAGCACATCTTTGACTATGCTTTGTTTGATTATTATTTCACGTGGAAGTGCAGAAGATTCTGGCTTCGTCAGCCAGTTAATTTAGGATTTCTCCCGTTTTTTAAGGAATTATGGTGGCATTGTGTTACATTTCGTTTTTTATTTTCCATAAATCACTTTGTTCTTCTGCTTCTTCTCCACCGGGTTCCTGCAGTCTGCCACTCGCCCTTGTTTTACCAGTCATTTAGATTTTTTTAGATTTAGATTTAGAGATACATTTTATTACACCTAGTGTGTAGGATAGTGTGGGGATCGCTGGTTTGCATGGACTCGGTGGGTCGAATGGCCTGTTTCTGCGCTGTATCTCTAAACTAAACTAAAGGTGAATATTCTGTCTTTTCAACCTGCAGAAATCTTCCACCAGCGCGTGATCCTTTGTCTGACGACGTGGCCTCCTTTATATCAGCGAGACCAAGCATAGACCAGGCGACCGCTTCACTGAACACTTGCCCTCAGTCTATCAAGGCCTGCTGGAGTTAGGGCGGTCACGGTGGCGCAGCGGTAGAGTTGCTGCCTTACAGCGAATGCAGCGCCGGAAACCCGGGTTCGATCCCGACTGCGGGTGCTGTCTGTACGGAGTTTGAACGTTCTCCCCGTGACCTGCGTGGGTATTCTTTCGAGATCTTCGGTTTCCTCCCACACTCCAAAGACGTACAGGTTTGTAGGTTAATTGGCTTGGTAAATGTAAACATTGTCCCTAGTGGGTGTAGGATAGTGTTAGTGTGCGTGGATCGCTGGTCGGCGCGGACCCGGTGGGCTGAAAGGATCTGATTCCCGCGCTGTATCTCTAAACTAAACTAAACCTCCCAGTTGCTAATCATTTTCGCTCCCCTTCCCATTTTGACCATTCTGTCTTGGGCCTCCTCCACTGTCAGAGTGAGGCCGCACACAAACTGGAGGAACAGCACCTCATATTCTGCTTGGGTACCTTACAACCCAACGATATGAACATTGATAGACACAACGTGCCAGAGTAACTCTGCGGGTCATGGCAGCATCTCTCGAGAAAAAGAATGGGTGACATTGGGATCCCTTTCAGACTTCTCCAGTACGAAAACTGAATACTCCAATTTTAGATAACGAACCAACTACCTTTTCCCCTTCCACCTCTACGCCTCTGGCGTCACTTTACGCACTCTTCTGTCTTTGTCTCACAGTCTTTCGTCTTCTTTCTATCTCCGCGACTCTCAGTCTGAAGAAGGGTCTCGACCCGAAATGCCAGCCATTCCTTCTCTCCAGAGTTGCTGCCTGATGTGTCTATCTTGTGTCTATCTTCTACCTGCCTGATGTGTCATTTTGTGTCTATCTTCAGTGTAAACCAGCATCTGCAGTTCCATCCCACACTGTTTAGTTGAAACATTGATCAAGAATTTAACAGTGACCAAGGCCACTGACTTAGATGCCACACAAATATGCAATCAATCTGATACTGAAGTAACACTGACATTGCTACAAACATTGCCGCTAAGATACAAGTGTGGTGTGAGCAGCATAAACTGGAGGTTCTACTAACACAATGCACAGTTACATTGCAACATTGAACACTTGTTGATCTTGGCTCAAAGGGCAGGACTCTCTCACCATGGTTAACAAGTCACAGACTCAAGTCCCACTTCAGAAATGGAGAGTTTGTACGTTCTCCCCGTGACCTGCGTGGGTTTTCCCCGGGCGCTCCGCTTTCCTCCCACACTCCAAAGACGTGCAGGTTTGCAGGTGAATTGGCTTTGGTATAATTGTAAAAATTGTCCCCAGTGTGTGCGGAATAGTGTTAGTGTGCGGGGATCGCTGGTCGGCGCGGATTCGGTGGGCCGAAGGGCCTGTTTCCGCGCTGTATCTCTAAACTAAACTAAAACACATAAAGTGGGCTAGCGCTTCAACACAGTAATGTAGGAGGGTTCTTGGTCTTGCAGAGATTCCTTCACTCTTCACTTTCCCTCAGAGAGTTGTGAAGCTGTGGAATTCTCTGCCTCAGAAGAGCAGTGGGGGCCAATTCTCTGGATGTTTTCAAGAGAGAGTTAGATAGTGCTCTTAATGATAGCGGAGTCAGGGGATATGGGGAGAAGGCAGGAACGGGGTACTGATTGTGCATGATCAGCCATGATCACGGTGAATGGCAGTGCTGGCTCGAAGGGCCGAATGGCCTCCTCCTGCATCTATTTTATTGTCTATTGTCTACATATTAAACCCTATCGTTCTTCTCAGATGGAGACAAAGGATCCCATGTTTAGCAGAGGAGAACAAGTCCCTACGAAAGCTTAATACTTTCAACCAAATGTGCCTGCAACATATTAACTTTTCTTTTGGAGCTGAGCCATATACAATTTGGCCAAGACTGATAAGGTTTTTTTCAAAATCTTTCTAGTCTGATGCACCAAATTAATAATAAGCAGAGAAATCCCAAATTCCAGCCTCGTACCAGGATGGTGCAAAAACGAACTCAAATTTATTGAAGGGTTATACTGTTCAGAAAGGCTCAAGGACATTCAAACAGCAACATATGTATTATTTGCCATGGAATGCAAGGTTTAGATCAGATGACTGTAAATGTTGCAGGGATGGGGGAGATGGTGGGAGCTGGATGAACAACTTGTCCCAAGGACAAAGGAGGCAGTCAGAGATGTCCTGGTTCTCTGGATAAGATAAAGATTGGATGGAGCCAATCCCCCATTGAGATGGTTTAGTTCAGTTTAGTTTGGAGATACAGCGCGGAAATAGGCCCTTCTGCCCACCGAGTCTGCTCTAACCAGTGATCCCCGCAAACTAACACAACCCTACACACACGAGGGACAAGTTTACATTTAACCAAGCCAATTAACCTACAAACCTGTACATCTTTGGAGTGTGGGAGAAAACCGGAGCACCCGGGGAAAACCCACGCAGGTCACGGGGAGAACGTGTAAACTCCGTACAGACAGCACCCGTGGTTGGGATCGAACCTGGGTCTCTGGTGCAGTAAGCGCTGTAAGGCTGCAACTCTACCACCGCGCCACCCCAAGACGATGGATGATAGGGGAACGTGAGGGGCAACCTTTTCCACAGAAAACGTGATACAAATACAAGCTGCCAGAGGAGACGGTTGAGGCTGGTACTATAATAATGTTTCAATGGCATTCCGATACATGTATAGGAAATGTTTAGAGGAATATGGGCCAAGTGCTGGCGAATGGAGGCAGCTTAGATAGGGCATTTTGGTCGGCATGGCTAAGTTGGGCCAAAAGGCCCATTTCTGTACCACGTGACTCTGAGGGTGCGATGTTAATACAGAGCCCCTCTGAATGACAAACAATCTCAGTTCAACCCTTCGTGACCAATTCCGACACTGACTCAGGCACTGAAGAAGGCACTCGGCCTGAAATGTCATCCATTCCTTTTCTCCAGAAATGCTGCCTGACCCGCTGAGTTACTCCAGCATTTGGTGTCCATCTTGTTTACATAAGATTCACACTTTTCATAGGAACATAGAAAATAGGTGCAGGAGGAGGCCATTTGGCCCTTCAAGCCAGCACCGCCATTCACTGTGATCATGGCTGATCATCCACAATCAGTAACCCGTGCCTGCCTTCTCCCCATATCCCTTGATTCCGCTAGCCCCTAGACCTGTATCTAACTTTCTTTTAAATTCATCCAGTGAATTGGCTTCCACTGCCCTCTGTGGCAGAGAATTCCACAAATTCACAACTCTCTGGGTGAAAAAGTTCCTTCTCACCTCAGTTTTAAATGGCCTCCACTTTATTCTTCGACTGTGGCCCCTGGTTCTGGACTCCCCCAACATTGGGAACATTTTTCCTGCATCGAGCTTGTCCAGTCCTTTTATAATTTTATACATTGCTATAAGATCCCCTCTCATCCTTCTAAATTCCAGTGAATAATGTGTTTTGTGTTTTAATTGACTTTTTTAATGCACGACGTTTATTTTTCTAAATAACAAACCTGCTTCAAGTCCATCTTAAAATAAATCTCACAGCAGAAACCTCATCACAACCTCTAAGTGCTTAATAAATTTAGGTTAGATTATCTCTCTCTTCCAAGCCCAAATAACAATCTCATTCTGCTCAATGTCCTGTCAAAAGACATCTCTCTTTTCTACAGGAATAAATCTTTACAAAACTGGTTTATGTTATCTCTAGAAGAATATCTTTCCCAAGATAAACCGTCAAAGTTCAATGGAGCTTCACACTGGGTCAGACGGCTGTGGTTTTCAGGACATCTCGAAAGGTTTGGGCATGTAACAGAAGCTAATGGTATATGTTATTACTAAATCTGAATTGTCCTTTATTGTCATTCAAAATGAATTGAACGAAAATCATTTGCCACGCAGCCACAACAGTACAGTTTAGATATGATGTAGTAGACAATAGACAATAGGTGCAGGAGTAGGCCATTCGGCCCTTCGAGCCAGCACCGCCATTCAATGTGATCATGGCTGATCATTCTCAATCAGTACCCCGTGCCTGCCTTCTCCCCATATCCCTTGATTCCGCTAGCCCCTAGACCTGTATCTAACTTTCTTTTAAATTCATCCAGTGAATTGGCTTCCACTGCCCTCTGTGGCAGAGAATTCCACAAATTCACAACTCTCTGGGTGAAAAAGATCCTTCTCACCTCAGTTTTAAATGGCCTCCACTTTATTCTTCGACTGTGGCCCCTGGTTCTGGACTCCCCCAACATTGGGAACATTTTTCCTGCATCGAGCTTGTCCAGTCCTTTTATAATTTTATACATTGCTATAAGATCCCCTCTCATCCTTCTAAATTCCAGTGAATAATGTGTTTTGTGTTTTAATTGACTTTTTTAATGCACGACGTTTATTTTTCTAAATAACAAACCTGCTTCAAGTCCATCTTAAAATAAATCTCACAGCAGAAACCTCATCACAACCTCTAAGTGCTTAATAAATTTAGGTTAGATTATCTCTCTCTTCCAAGCCCAAATAACAATCTCATTCTGCTCAATGTCCTGTCAAAAGACATCTCTCTTTTCTACAGGAATAAATCTTTACAAAACTGGTTTATGTTATCTCTAGAAGAATATCTTTCCCAAGATAAACCGTCAAAGTTCAATGGAGCTTCACACTGGGTCAGACGGCTGTGGTTTTCAGGACATCTCGAAAGGTTTGGGCATGTAACAGAAGCTAATGGTATATGTTATTACTAAATCTGAATTGTCCTTTATTGTCATTCAAAATGAATTGAACGAAAATCATTTGCCACGCAGCCACAACAGTACAGTTTAGATATGATGTAGTAGACAATAGACAATAGGTGCAGGAGTAGGCCATTCGGCCCTTCGAGCCAGCACCGCCATTCAATGTGATCATGGCTGATCATTCTCAATCAGTACCCCGTTCCTGCTTTCTCCCCATACCCCCTGACTCAGCTATCCTTAAGAGCTCTATCTAGCTCTCTCTTGAATGTATTCAGAGAATTGGCCTCCACTGCCCTCTGAGGCAGAGAATTCCACAGATTCACAACTCTCTGACTAAAAAAGTTTTTCCTCATCTCTGTTCTAAATGGCCTACCCCTTATTCTTAAACTGTGGCCCCTGGTTCTGGACTCCCCCAACATTGGGAACATGTTTCCTGCCTCTAACATGTCCAACCCCTTAATAATCTTATACGTTTCGATAAGATCCGTAGTAGTGTTTGTGGTTGTATGTTATGTGGGGGGGGGGGGGGTGGGAACTGTAACATTGTCTCTCCCAAACTGAGACACGACCTTTGTTGTGTCTCCGTTCCCGCTGCGGCCTACCACCGGCCATGCACCTGGAGCTGGCAGCCTCCGGCTGGGACCACCTGGGGCTCTGGTTCGCAGAGCCCGCGGCCCGGACTCACCACCTGTGGCGCTGGCTGCCTTCGGATGCTGTGGGAGCGGCTGCGACTCGTCTCCGGAGGCTTCGGCGCGGGCTGCCTGGACGTCGGAAGCCCGCAGGCCCCTGGGTGGGGGCCGACATCGGGAGCTCCAGCAGCGGCAGCGACAGCGTCTTCGCCCGCCCCGATGTGGCAATTCCAACAGCCTGACCGCGGGAGAAGACGGCAGGGGAAGAGAAAAAGACATCCTGGCCTTCCATCACAGTGAGGAGGTGACTGGAGGAGACTCACTGTGATGGATGTTTCTTTTGTTTGGTGTTGGTTTATTATTGTATGTGTTATTGCATATTTTTATTGCTTATTTTTATTGGTCGTATTGTTGAACTGCGGGTCATTTTTCATTTCACTGCACATTTATGTGTATGTGACAAATAAATTGACTATTGACAGAGTAAAAGACACAAGACACACAATTTTAACACAAACATCCATCACAGGGAGAAAGCCCACACACTTCTCACTCAGACCAGATATTAAACCATTGCTTGATGTCAGTAGTTATACAAGATCCCATGGTACTACTGTAAGAGCTAGGAATGGAACACGTAATGTGTAGGAAGGAACTGTAGATGCTGGTTTAAACCAAAGACAGACACACAACTCTGGAGTAACTCAGCGGGACAGGCAGCATCTCTGGAGAGAAGGAATGGGAATGGTCTAGACTGGGTTGGAAGAAGGGTTTCGACCCGAAACGTCACCCGTTCCTTCTCTCCAGAGATGCTGCCTGTCCCGCTGAGTTGCTCCAGCATTTTGTGTCACTCTCCTTCGACAAACACATCAAACACATCACAAAGACAGCCTTCTTCCACCTCAAAAACATTGCCCGTCTCCGTCCATCCCTCTCCTCCACAGCTGCAGAAACCCTCATCCACGCCTTCATCACCTCCCGTCTGGACTACTGCAACAGCCTCCTCTATGGCGCACCCTCAAAAATCATCAGTAAACTTCAATACATTCAAAACTCCGCTGCCCGTCTACTCACCCACACCCCGATCCGTGACCATATCACCCCCGTCCTTTACAAACTCCACTGGCTCTCCATCCCCCAGAGAATCCAGTACAAAATCCACCTCATGACCTACAAAGCCCTCCATAACCTGGCCCCATCCTACCTGACCGACCTCCTCCACAGGCACACTCCCACCTGCACCCTCCGCTCTGCTGCTGCCAATCTCCTATCCCCCCACATCCGGACCAAACTCAGATCCTGGGGGGACAGGGCTTTCTCCATCGCTGCTCCCACCCTATGGAACTCACTACCCCAAACCGTCAGAGACTCCTCCACACTCACCACATTCAAAACATCACTGAAGTCTCACCTGTTCAGTACTGCCTTCAACCACTGAAGGTCACCTCACCTTCTGTCTCCTTTCTCTGTTCGTTTACTTATTTATCTATTTATTCACTTCCCTATGTTCTCTAAATCCCTGTAAAGCGTCTTTGAGTATATGAAAAGCGCTATATAAATGTAATGCATTATTATTATTATTAACTCTCCTGTTTAGGTGGCTAATAACCATCTACTAATCAGTGTCAACAAAAGAGGGTATCTTGATTACTTACAGGAAAAATGATCCATCCGCTGATTAACAAAGCAAGGTAATATTAGATTTAAAAAGCCTTATGGTACAGCCCAGAATGGCGAATCTCAGAACCACGAGGCATCATTTAGAAGCCAACAAAGGATGATCCAAAACATTATGTGCAGGAAGGAACTGCAGATGCTGGTTTACACTGTAGACACAAAATGCTGGAGTAACTCAGTAGGTCAGGCAGCATCTCTGGAGAGAAGGAATGGGTGACGTTTCGGGTCGAGACCCTTCTTCAGTCTCTTCGATACCGACCCAAAACGTCACCCATCTTTTTTCTCCAGAGATACTGTACCGCCTGACCCACTGAGTTACACCAGCACTTTGTGTCGATCTGAGGTGAGGTATTGGGTTGGGACCCTTCTTCAGGCAATCCATCAGTCTGAAGAAGTGTCCCGACCCAAAACATCGCCTATCCATGTTCTCCCAAGATGGTGCCTGAGCCGCTGAGTTACTCCGGCACTTTATGGTGCATTGTTATAAAGCAGCATCTGCAGTTCTTTCTTTCTCCAATAACTCCGCTGAAGCTGATAGTCTGCTCCTCGGTGTCCAGAGGCTCCAATACACCCTGATTCATCTACTTGACCGGTGTCCCAGTTTGGGCTGGTGGCGTGCTGCCATAAAGCGCACTTGTGCTCAAGGTTAAAGCAGAGACCTCATGACTAGATGCATTCTGGTGCAACCGGTTTGAAAGAGCCGGAAGGCAAGAACATCAGACTCAACTTCAACACCGCAGTGGTGGAGAGCTCTGAGATCAAGGTGAGAGCACGTAACAAATGTCGACACTGCAAAGGGTCAACACGCTCGTACTCCATCAGAAGGCTGTGGAGACAAAATCAGTGGATATTTTTAAGGCATCGTTAGATTTTTGATTAGTACAGGTGTCAGAGGTTATGGGGAAAAGGCGGGAGAATGGGGTTAGGAGGGAGAGGTAGATCAGCCATGATTGAATGGTGGAGTAGACTTGATGGGCCGAATGGCCTAATTCTGCTCCTATCACCAATGATCTTATGATCTAACGGAAGATAGCACTGAGAACAGGACAGCACAGGACAGGCCCTTCAGCCCACCAAGTCCGCACCGACCAGCGATCATCCCGCCATCCCACACACACGAGGGACAATTTACAATTTTACCAATGTCAATTAATCTACAAACCTGTACGTCTTTGGAGTGTGGGAGGAAACTGGAGCACCCGGAGAAAACCCACGTGGTCACGGGGAGAACGTACAAACTCCGCACAGACAGCACCTGGTCGATCAGCCAGGATTGAATGTCAGAATAGATTCAGGGGACTGTCATATGTTGAAAGACTGGAGCGACTAGGCTTGTATACACTGGAATTTAGGATGAGAGGAGATCTTATCGAAACGTATAGGATTATTAAGGAGCTGGACACGTTAGAGGCAGGAAACATGTTCCCAATGTTGGGGGAGTCCAGAACAAAGGGTTACAGTTTAAGAATAAGGGGTAGGCCCTTTAGAACTGAGATGAAAAAAACCCTTTTCAGTCAGAGTTGTGAATCTGTGGAATTCTCTGCCTCAGAAGGCAGTGGAGGCCAATTCTCTGAATGCATTCAAGAGAGAGTTAGATAGAGCTCTTAAGGATAGCGGAGTCAGGGGGTATGGGAAGAAGGCAGGAACGGGGTACTGATTGAGAATGATCAGCCATGATCACATTGAATGGCGGTGCTGGCTCGAAGGGCCGAATGGCCTCCTCCTGCACCTATTGTCTATTGTCTTTTTGATGGGCCGACTGTCCTAATTCTGCTCCTATCACTTTTGAACTGTTCGCAATGCTAACAGTTAGCAAGTTGAAAATGTGTCCAGCCGACAATATACTTCAATACAAACGTAGGCCAACCAAGTGCAACGTGTAGTTAAACCTGGGAGTTACAGGGAGAGGAGGACGTCACCATCGCTCGTCCCAGGCCAACAGTGCACCTCCAACCCAGTGCCGCACTGGACAACGAGGCCTCATGGCCAAGTTGACACTCGATATCCTTGACAATGTTGGACTTGAATCACACAAAACGGCACTGGAAATGTGGCGACTTAAGAGAGAGTTAGATAGAGCTCTAGGGGCTAGTGGAATCAAGGGACACAAGGAGAAGGCAGGTATGGGCTACTGATTGTGGCTGATCAGCCATGATCACAATGAATGGCAGTGCTGGCTCGAAGGGCCGAATGGCCTCCTCCTGCACCTATTTTCTATGTTTCTATGACATGTACTGTCTCACTGTAATCTACTATTCTTACACTCTTGTACATATGTATGATGGCACCCGTGTATGGTTAGACCTTTTCTGAACTGTATATAAAAAGCTGATTTCACTCTTACCCAGGTACATGTAACAATGAAGTTCCATTGAAGCATTCTTTCAGATGCCCACATCAGAGCGCTGAGAGATGGGTGGGGGGGGGGGAGGAAAAGGGTCGGAATGGGCCACGTGGTCACAGGGAGAACATACAAACTCCGTACAGACAGCATCCCTGGCGCAGCGGCAGAGTTGCTGCCTTACAGCGAATGCAGCGCCGGAGACCCGCGTTCCATCCCAACTACGGGCGCCGCCTGTACAGAGTTTGTACGTTCTCCCCGTGGGTTTTCTCTGAGATCTTCGGTTTCCTCCCACACTCCAAAGACGTACAGGTTTTGTACGTTAATTGGCTTGATAAATGTAAAAATTGTCCCTAGTGGGTGTAGGATTGTGTTAATGTGCGGGGATCGCTGGGCGGCGCGGAACTGGTAGGCCAAATGGGCCTGTGTCCGCGCTGTATCTCTAAACTAAACTATAAAATAAAAGGATGGAACCCAGGTCTCTGGCGCTGCAAAGGTTTGGGTTGGGTTGGGGTGTTCCAAGGACAAAGGCAATTCACATGCTAACTTGGCAGGCGACCCAGTCCTGCTCTGCAGACACCACTAAGTGTCCTAAGTGAGCCCAACACTAGTATCCCCTCAACATTATACAAGCTTGAAAATGCCCAGAGGGGATTCATGAGGGAAAGTGACCTGCTGAATTTCTAGACTTTTATCTTTAGAGATACAGAGCAGAAACAGGCTTTTCGGCCCACCGAGTCCATGCCGATCAGCAATCACCCCACACACTAACACTATCCTACACACACAAGGGACAATTTACAATTTTACCAAAGTCAATTAACCTTCAAACCAGTACGTCTTTGGGATGTGGGATGAAACCGGAGCACCCGGGGAAAACCCATGCGGTCATGGGGAGAATGTACAAACTCCGTACAGACAGCACCCACAGTCAGGATCTAACCTGGGTCTCGGGCGCTGTGAGGCAGCTAGTCTACTGCCCAACCAAGCTGGAAGTTATAATTCACAGGGGAAAAGAAAGAAAGAAACAAGCCATTCTCAGTTGCACGATGTTTTGAGATATAAATTTTTAAGAGTGGGTGCACAGAAGATGTCTTTTTTCTTGGATTGCCTAAATTAAATAGGAAGAAAAATGATCTCTTGCACTCTTGCTGTCCACTTTGCTGCTGTAACACTGTAAATTTCCCCGGTGTGGGACAAATAAAGGAATATATTATTATTATTATTAATAACATTTGGTGCAGATAAAGTCCATTAAAGTCCGATTAAAGATGGTCCGAGAGTCTTCAGTGAGGTAATTAGTCACTCAGAACCACTCTGGTCGGGACCCTTCTTCAGACTGATTGCAGCTTCAGTTCCTTCCTACCCGAAATGTTGTCTGTCCGTCAATCCCCTCCACAGATGCTGCCAAGTTCCTCCAGCACTTTGTGTTTTGCTCAAGATTCCACCACTTGCAGTTCCTTGTGCCTTCAGGAATAAATGAGTTATTATTCAATGAATTTGAAAAGGGACATCATTAAGTGAGCTTGAAAATTGGTGGCATTTTGAACATTGTGTTTGGAACACAATCCTTTTTGGCTAGAAGAACGGAATTTTCACGTTTTAGAAAAATTGCAAAACGATGAAATGTGCGCAGGCTGAGGAATCATGGAAAACCAGTTTCCAATTATAATGTGAAATGCGACATTGGCCTTTTGTATTTGCTGACACTGAAAATTGCTGATGACTAAGCCTTGCTGGAAATAATTAGGGTTTTGTGCACCAATATTTAGAGAACCAGATATCCTTACCCTCGGGGGTATGCACAGGAATCAGGTTGCACTAGCTTTGCAAGGACTCATTCAACATATCCTTACACACAATACACAATGTAAATCAACCAGGCTTACCATTGACTTTAAGCTAACACTGGGAAAGCATTACAGCTAAGTATCTTTTATTTTTTTCAGTTTTTAGAAAGACATATGTGTGTGTATTCTTGTGGGTATGTGTATATATATTTAGAAGGATGAGAGGGGATCTTATCGAAACGTATAAGATTATTAAGGGGTTGGACACGTTAGAGGCAGGAAACATGATCCCAATGTTGGGGGAGTCCAGAACCAGGGCCACCGTTTAAGAATAAGGGGTAGGCCATTTAGAACGGAGATGAGGAAAAACTTTTTCAGTCAGAGTTGTGAATCTGTGGAATTCTCTGCCTCAGAAGGCAGTGGAGGCCAATTCTCTGAATGCATTCAAGAGAGAGTTAGATAGAGCTCTTAAGGATAGCGGAGTCAGGGGGTATGGGGGGAAGGCAGGAACGGGGTACTGATTGAGAATGATCAGTCATGATCACATTGAATGGCGGTGCTGGCTCGAAGGGCCGAATGGCCTCCTCCTGCACCTATTGTCTATTGTCTATATACACACAGAACTTTTTTTCTCTCTCTCGTTTATTATATTGTTTACAGTGCACTATGTTTGCATATTCTGTTGTGCTGCAGCAAGTAAGAATTTAATTGTTCTATCTGGCACATGTGACAATAAAACACTCTTGACTGGCTCTCTCTTGACATGTGTGTTTAATACAGCAAAACCTTCCAGTCGGTAACATTTCAGTTTCTTACCATTTTCTTCTGTCGTCCAAATAACAATCTCCATATCCTGAATTTGCAGCTTACAAAAAAAGTCAGCATGTATCCAAAGACTCACACAAACCTCTTAAACATACTGTCGGGATGCATCACGGCTTGGTTCGGGAACAGCTCCGCCCAGGACCGACCGCAAGGAATTGCCAGGAGTTGCGGATGCTGTCCAGTACATCACACAAACCAGAACCCCCACCGTTAACTTCACACTACCTCAGAAAAGCAGCTGATGTAACCAAAGACTTGTCCCATCCGAGTCATTCCTTCTCCCATTCCCATCAGGCAGAAGGTACAGAAGCTTGAAAGCGCCCACCACCAGACTCAGGGACAGCTTCATCTCCTCTGTGATCAGGCTTCTGAATGGTCCTTCCATAAGTTAGGCACTGTCCGATTCATGTCTATCCTATTGCGGACATTGGACTTTGACTAAGGAACTGATGGTCTACAAAGTTGTCAACTATATTCTTTACTCTGTATCTTCTTGATCACTGTATTCTTTGCTCTATCCATAGTACTTGAGTTTGGCTTGAACGTATTGATGCATAGTACTATTAGACAATAGGTGCATGAGTAGGCCAATCGGCCCTTCGAGCCAGCACCACCATTCAATGTGATCATGGCTGATCATTCTCAATCAGTACCCCGTTCCTGCTTTCTCCCCATAATTGAATAGCTAGCCACAATTGGACAGGGGCCAGAGTTTAAGAATAAGGGGCAGGCCATTTAGAACGGAGATGAGGAAAACCTTTTTCACTCAGAGTTGTGAATCTGTGGAATTCTCTGCCTCAGAAGGCAGTGGAGGCCAATTCTCTGGATGCTGTCAAGAGAGAGTTAGAGCTCTTAAAGATAACGGAGTCAAGGGATATGGGGAGAGGGCAGGAACGGGGTACTGATTGTGGATGACGGTGCTGGCTCGAAGGGCCAAATGGCCTCCTCCTGCACCTATTGTCCATTGTCTAGCAAAACAAGGCTTTTCACTGTACCTCAGTGCACGTGACAATAATAAACCTAACTTGTTTAGCAGACATAAAGTAGTGTAATCATAGCACTAGACGAGACGTGCACGTTCAAATTCTGCCACGGCAATAAAGATGGAATGTAGTACAAACACAATGATAGACCGCTCCAGTGACTTCAATGAACCTCTGAGCCATGACCACTTAAAGCAGAGCAGCAGCATTTAGAATGGTCTTGAGAATGTCAAGGCCAAACATTGTGAGCACACAGAAGTCCTGTGTAAACAGCAGAAAGAACCCACCACCTCACAAACCATCGAAGCAACCATCCCATCAGCTATGGTGGACGAGTCTGCAGTTCCCAGATTGTCCTCATCAGCTACCGCAGTACCCACAAAACCAAAGAAGCAGCAAGTCATTCCTGGTCCCAAGGAAAGGCCAAAGCAGGATGGTGAGGTGCTGCAGGACTGCACCAACACTGCTGGGTTTTAATGCGCCTGAAAATGGCCACAGAATGGTCTGATGCATCTAAAATGGGCAATAAATGCAACGACTAATCCTGAACCAAGTTAGATATGGACTACTTTATAATCAAAGTGGGAAGTTAAACGCAGAACAACAGTAAACCATGTGCAGTTGCAACAGTTTTAAGAAGCAGAGAACTAACACGTGTAGAAGTATAATTTTTATTTTTGAATTAATGTAACAAGTCTAAAAATGTCAATGTATTTCAAAGTAGAAAATGCCAACAAAGTGTAAAATTCTTCTTGATCTCAGCTTCAGCTGGAAAACCTCGTACATTTTGGTGCATTAATCTTTCAGCGGGAGCATGTTGGGAGGCAGAGGTCGATTTTCTTTAAATGTCTCGAGTTTGTAAATGAAAAATTCCCCACAAACACAACAAGCCAACCGACCTGGCACTTCTGAAACATCCTGCGTTGCAGCTTCCTTTCACTGTCTGCTGGCCTTACCGTTTTCATGTGTATCCATTCTACAAGACACAAAAATACAATGATACTATGTCACAAGGCAACGAGTTGCCCATATTATAACAGGCCGACATTTAACAAATAGTCAAAATGACTACAGCAAAACTCCAACAGTCTGGCTTTGGTGAGGCCAGATGGCAGATTTCCATACCTGGACATTATTCCTAATATCACATCACCTCCACAGCTAGACAGAAAAACACCTTTTTTCCACGAGCAGTAACTCTACTCAACAGCCAAGTCTGTAGCCTCCGTTTGCTCTGGTATTTTATTTCATTCTTCACATGTTTAAATTACGTTTTATTCTTAATTGTTTACAGTATGTCGTGTTGTTACTTGCGAGCAAAGCACCAAGATTCCTTGTATGTGTACATATCTGGCTAATAAAATGTATTCAATTCAATACTAGAATTCACCCATCTCCCATTGAGGTAGGCGAGTTTAACGGAAGGATAGACACGGTGGTGGCATAGCGGAAGAGCTGCTGCCTTACAGCGCCATAGAGCCGGGTTCAATCCTGACTACAGGTGCTGTCTGTACGGAGTTTGCATGTTCTCCCAGTGACCTGCGAGGGTTTTCTCCGAGATCTTCGGTTTCCTCCCGCACTCCAAAGACATACAGGTTTGTAAGTTAATTGGCGGTATAAATGTATAAAAATTGTCCCTAGTGTGTGTGGGGTAGTGTTAATGTGCGGGGATCGCTGGTCAGCGCAGACCCAGTGGACCGAAGGGCCTGTTTACGTGCTGTATCATTAAACTAAACTAAACTAAAAAAGCTGGAGTAACTCAGCGGGTCAGGCAGCATTTCTGTAGAAAAGGAATAGGTGATGTTTCGGGTCGAGACCCTTCCACAGACATTGAAGGAAAGATGGGAACACAAGCAGGGCGAGTTTAAAGGGAGTGTGTGAAGGGGAATCCTGGGTGAGTTGCTAGGGAGTGTGGGAATGGGGGCCTGGCAAGGCTGAAGGGAACAGGTGTACAGGTGGGAGGGATGGGGAGAGGGGCCGGGCTATAAATCAGACACCAAACAGTTGCATGAAATGAACAATGGGATAAGGGATTGCTGGAGTTTTACTAACATTATTAATAAGAGTTTTAAAAGAGTTTTAGCCTTTGAAGAAAACTTAATGAAAGCTCAGTTTTTACCGTATCATGACAGTGCAACTCGCGATCCAGAATTTCTAACCATAGACACAAAAGGGGTACTGACCCATTTTCCTCCTTGAGGTGTTGGTACAATTCAGCTTTGTTGTTAATGGAACTCAAACGGCCCGCAAATTCCTGATGCTTTCTTGAATTTGCTGTATTGATCCTATTCGTCCAGAAAGTGAGCAAAGAGACTGGACCTGGAGATTGTTGTCACAAAAAAAAGAGGCGGAACTGATCATTACCTATTTAAAACAGGACAAATTCCAAGCAGCTTTTGAAATGCACAAAATAGACAATTTCACCAAAGGCCTGAGCCCTCTCACCCTGTGATCCATTCGAAGGTGTTTATTCACAAAATGCTGGAGTAACTCAGCAGGTCAGGCAGCATCTCAGGAGAGAAGGAATGGGCGACGTTTCGGGTCGAGACCTTTCTTCAGACTGATGTCAGGGGGGCGGGACAAAGGAAGGATATAGGTGCAGACAGGAAGACAGTGGGAGATCTGGGAATGGGGAGGGGAAGAGAGGGTATTCCAGGTGAGACAGAGGTTCACCTGCACCTCCTCCAACCTCATCTATTGCATCCGCTGCTCCAGATGTCAACTTATTTACATGGCAAAACCAAACGCAGGCTCGGCGATCGCTTCGCTCAACACCTGCGCTCAGTCCGTATTAACCAATCTGATCTCCCGGTGGCTGAGCACTTCAACTCCTCCTCCCATTCCCAGTCTGACCTTTCTGTCATGGGCCTCCTCCAGTGCCATAGTGAGGCCCACCGGAAATTGGAGGAACAGCACCTCATATTTCGCCTGGGCAGCTTGCAGCCCAGCGGTATGAACATTGACTTCTCCAACTTTAGATAGTTCCTCTGAAACCTGCCCTCCTGTAATCCATTCAATGAACTTTAATCTGTGACTACCAGGGCAGGCGCAGCGGTAGAGTTGCTGCCTTACAGCGTTTACACCAGCATTTTGTGTTTTACTAGAAATTCCAGCATCTTCGTTCCTTTTGTCTCCATGTGAACTATTTACGAAGCAGCTCATCCTTATCACCTACATTCCAATTCCTTTTAAATGTCTCATAAATTAAATTGCCTGACACCATGCTGTTAAATATGTCACCCTTATATCTACGCACTTCCCGATTACAAAACTCAACTTCTCATTTTGCAGTGCTGTTCAATATTTTCTGTTTACTTAGTCCTGCACATATACTCTAAAGAAAATTGTCAATTTGCATTTGTGGTCCATTTTAAGCATTTACTTCCCAAAAATGGTGGCAATCTGCTTTTTGAAACGGAATGTAAATTAAACCCCTCCCCTTTCCCCCTGAAAGCTTAATAATATATTATAAAAAAATAAACTCTCAGGGATTTTTGTTTACATTAATGACTTAGATGAAGGGATTAAAAGTAACATTAGCAAATTTGCAGATGACAAAGCTGGGTGGTAGTGTGAACTGTGAGGAGGATGCTATGAGGATGCAGGGTCACTTGCTCAGGTTGTGTGAGTGGGCGGATGCATGACAGATGCAGTTTAATGTGGATAAATGTGAGGTTATCCACTTTGGTGGTAAGAATACAAAGGCAGATTATTATCTGAATGGTGTCAAGTTAGGAAAAGGGGAAGTACAAAGAGATCTGGGTGTCCTTGTTCATCAGTCACTGATAGTAAGCATGCAGGTACAGCAGGCGGTGAAGAAAGCTAATGGCATGTTGGCCTTCATAACAAGAGGAGCCGAGTATAGGAGCAAAGAAATCCTTCTGCAGTTGTACAGGGGCCTAGTGAGATCACACCTGGAGTGCAGTTTTGGTCTCCAAATTTGAGGAAGAACATGCTTGCTATTGAGGGAGTGCAGCGTAGGTTCACAAGGTTAATTCCCGGAATGGCGGGACTGTCGTATGTTGAAAGACTGGAGTGACTGGGTTTGTATATACTGGAATTTAGCAGGATGAGAGGGGATCTTATTGAAACATATAAGATTATTAAGGGATTGGACACGCTAGAGGCAGGAAACATGTTTCCAATGTTGGGGGAGTCCAGAGCCAGGGGCCACAGTTTAAGAATAAGGGGTAGGCCATTTCGAACAGAGATGAGGGGAAAAAAAATTCACTCAGAGTTGTAAAACTGTGGAATTCTCTGTCTCAGAAGGCAGTGGAGGCCAATTCTCTGGGTGCTTTCAAGAGAGAGCTAGATAGAGCTCTTAATGATAGCTGAGTCAAGGGGTATGGGGAGAGGGCAGGAACGGGGTACTGATTGTGGATGATCAGCCATGGTCACGGTGAATGGTGGTGCTGGCTCGAAGGGCCGAATGACCTACTCCCGCACCTATTGTCTAATGTCACAAGTTCAAGGGTTAAAAGGACGGCATGGTGGCGCAGCGGTAGAGCTACTGCCTTACAGAACCAGAGAAATGGGTTTGATCCCAACTACGGGTGCTGTCTGTACGGAGTTTGCACGTCCTCCCCGTGTCCTGCAGGGGCTTTCTTCAAGGTCTTCGGTTTTCTCCCATACTCCAAAGATGTACAGGTTTGTAGGTTAATTGGCTTGGTGTAAATGTAAAGTTTACCTAGTGTGTGTAGGGTAGTGTTAGTGTGCGGGGATCGCTGGTTGGTGCGGACTCAGTGGGCCAAAGGTCCTGTTTCCATGCTGTATCTGTAAACTAAAGTAAAAACGAAACTTAACCTTAAAAACTCTACCGGCACGATGGTACGGTGGTACAGTGGTAGAGCCTTTTCGGGCCAGATCCCCGGGTTCGATCCTAACTACGGGATTCCTTCTCTCCAGAGATGCTGCCTGACCTGCTGAGTTACTCCAGCATTTATTGAAATACCTTCGATTTGTACCAGCATCTGCAGTTATTTTCTTACACTAACTACGGGTGCTGTCTATACGGAGTTCGTACGTTCTCCCCGTGGCCGCATGGGTTTTTTCTAGGTGCTCTGGTTTCCTCCCACACTCCAAAAAGACATGCAGGCTTGTAGGTTAATTGGCTTTGGTAAAATTATAAATTGTCCCTAGTGTGCAGGATAGCACTAGGGTACGGGGATTGCTGTTCAGCATGGACTCAGTGTGCCGAAGGGCCTGTTTCTGCACTGTATCTCTAAACTAACCTAAATCTTTCATCTGTCTGGTGCTTTATGTGCAATGTAAAGGTCAAGACCACTATTTAGCAGCAAGCGCAACTTACCTTTAACCTTTTCTGGAGGCTGTGTTTCTCCTACGCTGACCCGTGGCTTTTTGTTCAGTGGTTCAGGCGAGTCAGGAGAGTCTTTGATTATCTCAGCTTCGGCTACTTCATCCTTTTCTCGTTCCTGTGCACCCTTTTGTCTTTACAGATAAATTCCAAACATTCATTAATTGAGCGTGCAGACAGAATAAAATTGTGTTAACATTCAATTGAAAACTCACGTCTACATGAAATGAGATGAGTCCAGCAGCGTAATCAAGGTTAGGTCTCACCCCAGTCACTCCCTCTTCTCCCCTCTCCATCAGACACGAGGTGTGAAAACGCACACCTCCACATTCAGGGGCAGTTTCTTCCCAGCTGTTATCAGGCAACTGAACCATCCTCCCAACAACTAAAGAGCGATCCTGAGCTACTATTCATCTCACTGGAGACCCTCTGATAGGTGTCAGAGGTTATGGGGAGAAGGCAGGAGAATAGGGTTAGGATGGAGAGATAGATCAGCCATGATTGAATGGCGGTAGACTTGATGGGCCCTGTGGCTTATTTCTACTCCCATCACTTATGACCCACAGACTATCTTAAATCGGACTTTACTGGACATTACCTTGTACTAAACATTATTCCGTTAATCATGTATCTGTACAGTATGATGGCTCAATTGCAATCATGTATAGTCTTTCCGCTTGCTGGTTAGCATGCAACAAGCGTTTTTCACTGTACCTCGGTAAACATGACAATAAACTGAGCTACAAACAAATGGCAGTTAAATTAATGCAGCCTTTCAGATTATCGTCATGTTACAATAGAAATTGAGTCAAATCCTAATAAAGAAGATTGGGCACTGTTCTCCTCTCAGAGTAACATTGGGATTTTATTCTGATCAAGCTTGAGGGTACATTAAGATGCTGCACTCCTCTGTTGGACAAGTGAATAGAAAAGTGCAGCCAACTGGCTCACAGAAAAAGCACGGATATTAATGCAAACTCATTCACTTTACAAACTGGATTACTTTGTAGTTTAATTTAGATATATCATAGAAACAGGCCCTTCGGCCGTCCGAGTCATCGTCGACCCCTTCACCCTCATTCTGTATTATGCACTTTTGCATCTACCTCCTGCAATTTAGGGGCAATTTACAGAGGCCAATTAATCTACAATTCTGCATATTTTTGGGATGTGGGAGGAAGCCGGAGCGCCTGGAGGAAACCCACACGGACACAGGAAGAATGTGCAAAGTCCACACAGACAGCACCCGAGGTTTGAATCGCTCTCTGGTGTGTGAGGCCAGTGTGCTAATCTTCTTAATTTAGAGATTATTAATCTTGTGAGTGAACCTATCTGAACAATGCTCTATTGATCAGATGCATGGGAGGCTCTACAAGGACTTGGCTTTCTTCAGGTCTTACCCATTCAGCTGGTGATGGAGCAAGGTACATTACATATCTTAGGTATCACAAAATGCTGGAGTAACTCAGCGGGTCAGGCAGCATCTCAGGAGAGAAGGAATGGGTGATGTTTCGGGTTGAGACCATTCTTCAGACTGATGTCAGGGGATGGGGCGGGACAAGGATAGGATGCAGTTGGAGAAAGGAAGACAGTGGGAGAACTGGGAAGGTGGAGGGGAAAGAGAGGGACAGAGGAACTATCTGAAGTTACCGCTGGGGTGTAAGCTGCCCAAGCGAAATATGAGATGCTGTTCCTCCAATTTGCGGTGGGCCTCACTAATGACAATGGAGGCCCATGACAGATGGGCCTCTAACTTCAGATAGTTCCTCTGTCCCTCTCTTTCCTCTCCCCCTTCCCAGTTCTCCCACTGACTCCCTGTCTCCAACTACATCCTATCTTTGTCCCGCCCCCCCTCTCCTGACATCAGTCTGAAGAAGGGTCTCGACCCGAAACGTCACCCATTCCTTCTCTCCTTAGATGCTGCCTGACCTGCTGAGTTACTCCAGCATTTTGTGATACCTTCGATTTGTACCAGCATCTGCAGTTATTTTCCTACATTACATATCTTTGCATACTCTGGATGACTGCCACACTGACAGGACATGACATGACATACACCAAATCCTTGTTATCTGCAAGCAATAGGGACTGGGAGTGTGCAGATAATAAAAAAACACAGGCACCAGCAAGGCCTCTTTTTTTCCTACCAAATGCAACCACAAATGAACGCTAATCTACCTTGTAATGTTCTGAGCGTTATAGGTAATGAATAAACACGGCAAAACACAAAAGGAAATCCAGGAAAACTCTGCACACTCGGAGGTTTGGTGGTTCTAGACTGGCAGATTTTTTAGACGAGTGGATGGTATTTCTATTGATATGTACGAAAATACTTTTATTTTTTAACCGCATGATGTAGAATTATAATCAATTTTCCAGTGAGCCTGGTGAGTAGGAGATAGGGGAACTGGATTTAAGGGAGTTCATGGGGGCAAATGGATAGAGTGGATGTGGAGAGGATGTTTCCATTAGTGGGAGAGTCCAGGACCAGAGGTCATAGCCTCAGAATAAGCGGATGTACCTTTAGGAAGGAGTTGAGGAGGAATTTCTTTAGTCAGAGGGTGGTGAATCAGTGGAATTAATTGCCACAGAAGGCTGTGGAGACCAAGTCACTGGATATTTTTAAGACATATAAAGATAAATTCTTGATTGGTACGGGATTTGTGAATAATCAGACCACAGATTATTGGAGTTTCACTGTATTAGCTAACAAGCTACTTCCATTGAATGTATTTGTACTTACAAGTTATCATTGGCTTTGAAATCACACGGTAGGGAAAATATAGGAGAAATAGTTGCGAATGCAGGTGAGGTTGTTACCCAAAATTGGAGAAATCACATTATCGGAGTAGAATTAGGCCATTTGGCCCATCAAGTCTACTCCGCCATTCAATCATGGCTGATCTCTGCCTCCTAATCCTATTTTCCAGCCTTCTCCCCATAACCCTTGACACTTGTTCTAATCAAGAATTTGTCTATCTCTGCCTTAAAAATATCCACTGACGGCCACAGCCCTCTGTGGCTATGTTCCACAGATCAACCACCCTCTGACTAAAGAAGTTCCTCCTCACCTCCATTCTAAAAGAGCGCCCTTTAATTCTGAGGCCATGACAATTCAATGTTCAAATGTTCATTGCGTTGGGTTATAAGTTAGACAAGTCTGCAACCTCCGTTAGGCGACGTCGGGGCCTCCAGACCTACACTGTCCGCACCTACACTGTCCGGAAGGTAGACACAGATTTTAGCCAGCATCTGCAGTTTTTTTTCTTACTTCACTGTCCGGACCTGCAGCACCTCCCGGGCCTAATACGGGACAAGGGCGGTCCCGTACGGGACAAATCAATTTAGCCCAAAGTACGGGAAGCCCCGGCCAATAAGGGACAGTTGGCAACCCTACCAAGTGGAATACGAGGTGAATTCAATGTTATTCTGATGATACCTATAGCCCCTTAACTTAGACGACACTACGCTCACCGTTCAGATTCTTGCCAGGACTTGTCAGGCTCGTATTCTTTTACTGGTTTTTCGGATTTATCTTCTTTGTCTTCCCTTTTCCTCCGACTCTTTTTGCGCTCTTCTTCTTCCGGAGGCTTGCTCCGACAGGCCAGCAAACATTCCAGTACACGCTGGTGTTTCTCGGAGTTGTTTAAGTGTGCCCTTACGAGGGTTTCTAACTCATTCCACATTATCCGGTATTGTTCATCTCTGCAAGGGATTGGGTTCAGAACACATGACTGATTACTGGCTTAAAACAACCAAACCAAAATCAAAATGCCTGTCTACCATATAAATTACATCAGTCAGACCCACTGTCATTTTGTTTTCATCTTGCATTTGAACATGTAGTTCAGCAGAAACTATATGTACTATCTTGCACCAGTTCTCTCTACAAGTGTTGGTGAATATTCAGAGAACCATTTTTAATGGAATTATTTACCTCAGTCATGCTTTACAGCACATAATTTTTAAGATCGGTTTAAGTCCACATATGTTAACATTCGAAGCCCTGATGAGAATCAAGCTCATGGGCGCACAGTAAAAATAATCAATTAAGGAAATCAATCTCTGATCACTGAATTTTGCCTTAAAAATCAGTTTCACCAAAGGCTCTACTATAACATACCTAAACTTAGATTGTCGCCATACTTCCGAACACAAATGCCATCAAATTGATAAGATCATAAGATATAGGAGAATTAGGCCAGAAGTAGGCCATTCAGACTAGGGTCTGCTCCACCATTCGATCATGGCTAATCTATGTTTTCTTCACAATCTCATTCTCCTTCCTTCCCCCCTTAACTATGGACTGATTATCCTGAGTGATGGCACAAATACCAATTCTGATTTGAAATAAAAACAATTCACCTCTCAAACATGCAGTAGGTAAAAGCCAAGAGGAATGGCTATCACTGAAAAAAGTAGCAATTATGTGGAACATAATAATACAATTCAGCACAAAAGGGATGGGCATGGTTAAGAGTAGGGGAGAAACACATCAAAAACTCCCATACTCCGCCTACCTCAACAACTACAGATAACAAGAACATTTGAAAATTTGGAAATTACTTGCAGCATTTCAGAACAGCACAAACAGAAAAAGATGGGCTATTAAATTAAAATGAAAAGATAAGAGAAGAAAAAGTTAAGAGAATCAGAGAGGATAGAGTCCTAGAACTGCAGAGATGGAGACAGGCCCAACGTCCATGCTGATCACATTAACCCTACGTGCCCATTGCCCCCCAAACATTTCTTATCCATGTCCAAGTGTCTTTTAAATATCGGAATTGACCCAGCCACTACTGTTTCCACTGGCAGCTCACTCCATTTATCTACCATCCTCTGAGTGAAAATGGTGCCCTGCAAGTCCCCTTTAACTCACACATTGTAGTGAGTTAACTCACTACATATTGGTAACTGTAACTTTAAGCACAGTACTATAATGGTATGATTTGTGTCTTGCGATATATTCTATATCTTATCAGTCTCGTGAATATGCGCAGTGTACTTTTGTGAAATACAAAGACCCACACTGGCAACATCATGTACTGAAAACCTGTGCTTGTTTCTATCTACTTGCTGAAACTGTAATATCTTACAATAATAATAATAATAATGCATTACATTTGTATAGCGCTTTTCTAAAAACAAAGACGCTTTACAGGGTTTACTAAAACATAGAAAAAAAAATAAAAAAATAAGTAAACGAACAGAAAAGGAAAAATAAGGTGAGGTGACAGTCAGTGGTTGAAGGCAGTGCTGAACAGGTGAGACTTCAGTGATGTTTTGAATGTGGTGAGTGAGGAGGAGTCTCTGATGGTCTGAGGTAGTGAGTTCCAGAGGGTGGGACCAGCGATGGAGAAGGCCCTGCCCCCAGGATCTGAGTTTGGTCCGGATGGGGGGGGACAGGAGGTTAGCAGCAGCAGAGCGGAGGGTACGGGTGGGAATGTGTCTGTGGAGTAGGTCAGTCAGGTAGGATGGGGCCAGGTTATGGAGGGCTTTGTAGGTCATGAGGATTTTGTACTGGATTCTCTGGGGGATGGGGAGCCAGTGGAGCTTGTAAAGGACAGGGGTGATATGGTCACAGATCGGGGAGTGGGTGAGTAGACGGGCAGCGGAGTTCTGGATATATTGGAGTTTATTTATGATTTTTTAGGGTGAACCATAGAGGAGGCTGTTACAGTAGTTCAGACGGGAGGTGATGAAGGCGTGGATGAGGGTTTCTGCAGCTGTGGAGGAGAGGGACGGACGGAGACGGGCGATGTTTTTGAGGTGGAAGAAGGCTGTCTTGGTGATGTGTTTGATGCGTTTGTCGAAGGAGAGGGTTTGATCAAAGATGATTCCAAGATTCCGGATGTGAGGGGAGGTGGATACTGGGAAACCATCAATATTGAGGGTGAAGTTGTGGGTGGATTTGGTGAGCTTTTTTGAACCAATGATGATGATTTCAGATTTGTCGCAGTTTAGTTTGAGGAAATTGAATTGAAGCCAAGATTTTATTTCAGTGATGCAGTTTGTCAGGGTAGTGTGTGGTGGTGGAGATTAACTTGGTGGAGATGAGGAGCTGGATATCATCGGCGAAGCAGTGGAAATTGAGACCATGACGGCGGATTAATTGACCAAGGGGGAACAGGTAGAGGATGAAGAGGAGGGGGCCGAGAACAGAACCTTGGGGGACACCTTGGGGGAGGGGAGCGGTGGGGGAATTTGCAGTTATTAATGGAGATGAACTGGTGCCTGTCGGAGAGGTATGATTTGATCCAGGATAGGGCAGTGCCGGAGATGTTAAAGGTGGTTTCAAGTCAGGTGAGGAGGATGGAGTGATTTATGGTGTCAAAGGCGGCGCTGAGGTCGAGTAGGATGAGAATGTTGAGGTTGCCAGCGTCAGAGGAGAGGCAAAGGTCGTTGGTGATTTTGAGGAGTGCAGTTTCAGTACAATGGCGATGAGGATGGGATAGAGTTGGTGAACTCAACCTTTAAATACAGTGCAGGACTGTTTTGCAATATGCAGTATTATTTAACATTTTAAACAGCAAATACGGAGCTGTGTCGCAGTTGTTTGCGAACTGGACATGATAGGCCACAGATCCTTCAATGCATGGGACTGTAGTTTGAAACAGCAGCTGTATAAATTGTCTAGAGCTTGTCAGGCTATCTTTGTGTTGTGTCTATGGGGCAAGATGGTTGCCTTGGGATACATAGGCTGACTAGGGACTTCACAAGAACAGTGAAACCTTTACCTTGTACTGTGAGGCAATGGAAATGTTTTTAATTGCAAATTACATTATTGAAGCTGAAGAAACAGTGGATGATGATCAAGTGCAGATAAGAGCACAAAACAAGGCCATCCAGGAACGAAAGAAAGCCATTCTATTAACTGAAATTGGTCCTGAGGTTTATGAAACTCTCACCAACATCCTTGCCCCAGAGAAAGCAAGGAATGTTTCATTTGAGAATGTTCTTTCAAAACTTGATGCTCACTTCAACCCTAAGCCCATAGAGATTGCAGAACATTACAAATTTCACACAAGAAACCAGCAGTCTGGTGGGACTGTGGGTGAGCACATTATCTAATTGAAGAAGTTAGCTCTACACTGCAAATTTGCGACATTTCTGGATCGAGCTTTGCGTGATAGATTTGCATCGGCTGGTTGAGCGAATCCACTCAAAATGATTGAACACACCAGCCCTAACCTTTGATTTGGCGTGCAAAACTGCTTTGGCCATAGAGATGGCATGTCAAAGTGCACATGAAATTTCGACCAACACATGCTGGAAAAGTCAACAGTCAAAAGGCAGTTCCAAAACACAAGCATGACAAGACAGGGAAAAGGCCTTCACAGCAAAGTTCTGGGAAAAGCGCAGATATGTGCTATCGATGCAATGGTCAACACAATGCAAATAAGTGGCAGTTCAAGGACTCCACGTGCTACAACTGTCAAAAGAAATGCCATATTGCATCAGCATGTAGAGCACCATCACAGGATAAAGCAAAACAAAAGGCTCGACAAAACCAAATGCGTGGGATTCACCACCTCGAAGAACACTCAGAGAGTGATGAACTTGGACTGTACGGCATCTATACAAAAAAACGGTGGGTCTGGAAAGGAAGACTCAGACAATGGTCAAAGTGAACAATCAATACATTACAATGTGTATTGATACCGCTGCTGATTGCACAATTATAAGCAAAGCTATGAATCCAAGTTTAGCAATATGCCTATCACAGAAACAAACATTCAGCTGAAAACGTACTCTGGACAAGTGTTGGAGACATGTGGAGAGATAGTTTGTGATGTACAACACAAAGCCAAGACTTAAGTTGCCAACAGTTGTCGCACGTTATGTCAATAGACTAACATTTCTTGGGCAAAAATTGGCTCCGCTTACTGAAACTGGACTGGAAATCTGTATTCCAAGTCAAAGCGCAAACACAACTGGATCAGTTGTTGCAGAAGCATCATGCTATGTTCAACTCTGTTCAGCTATGTTCTGTCTGAAGAAGGGTCTCGACCTGAAACATCACCAATTCCTTCTCTCCAGAGATGCTGCCTGACCCGCTGAGTTACTACAGCATTTTGTGTCTACCTTCGATTTAAACCAACATCTGCAGTTCTTTCCTGCACATGCTATGTTCAATGACAGCTATGATGGCATAAAGGGTGAGCATGCACACATCAGGATTCCACCCTGATGGAACCTGTCTACTGTAGACCACGATCAGTACCATATTCGCTGAAAAGTAAAGTGGAAGGTGAAATCAAAAAGGTGGAACAAAATGGTGTACTGGTTAAAATAGATCGCAGTGATTGGGCTACTCCAATAGTAGTGGTTCTGAAAGCGGACAACACGGTAAGATTGTGTGGAGACTACAAAGTGACCATCAACCAGGCAGTAGATGAAGAATAGTATCCACTACCAACCTCACAAGATTTATACACTGAACCTGCTGGTTCCAAGATATTCTCTAAGCTAGATCTGTCACATGCATATGCTCAGCTAAATGTTGAACATAAGAGCCAGTAGCACCTCACGATAAACACACACATGGGGCTGCATTCCTACACAAAAGTACCCTATGGTGTGAAGTCAGCACCAAAAATCTCCCAAGCTACAATGGACAAGATTCTGCAAGGAATATCACATTGTTTGAGCAATCAAGATGACTTGCTGATTGCGACTGTTACTGAGGAGGGGAATCTGGAGATACTTAGTGAAGTGTTGAAACGGCTCGATGATCACAATCTAAAGTTGGAAAGAAGCAAATGTGCATTCTTACCGACCGAAGCAGTGTATCTTGGTTTGAAAGTGGATCAACGTGGACTACAACCAGTGAAGGAAAAGATTGAAGCTATAGCAAACGCACCAACACCACACAATGTGTCTCAACTCCGCTCCTTCCTGGGTATGGTACAGTTACTCACGCTTCTTACCCGAGTGAGCAACAAAACTAGTTCCTCTTCACAAGTTGTTCAACAAGGATAAAAAATGGGAATGGTCCAAAGAGCAACAGAATGTTTATGATGCATGAAAGAAGAGCTGCACCAGTGATGCATTACTCGTTTATTGTGATACAAATCGCGTGTTGAAGTTAGCTTGTGATGCACCTAGTTGTGGGGTAGGAGCTGTGAATCCACATGTAATGGAACATGGACATGACATGAAACGCCTATAGCCTTTGCATCACGCACATTTACCAAGAGTGAGCGTAATTATGCACAAATCGAGAAAGAAGCCCTTGGTATCATCTTTGGGATCAAGAATTTCCATCAGTATCTGTTGGGTAGGAAATTCACCCTGGTTACTGATCATCAGCCACTTCTCGCTATTCTTGGTCCTCGGTCAGCAATACCTACAATGGGAGCCTCGAGGATGCAGTGCTGGGCAGTTCACCAGTCACAGTATGAATGCAGCATTGAGTACTGCCGCTCAAAAGAAAGTGCTATCGCTGATGGATTGTCGCGTTTGCCTCATGATAATGGTAACTGTAACTTTAAGAACAGTACTATAATGGTATGATGTGCATCAAGTGATATATTCTATATCTTATCAGTCTCGTGAATATGTGCGAGTATGTGCAGCACCTTTGTGAAATGAAAAGACCCACACTGGCAACAGTGTGTACTGAAAACTTGTGCTTGTTTCTATCTACATGCTGAATCAGTAATATCTTACACACACAAAATGGGAATTAAATAGGAAAATGAAGAATGGTGCAAGATATTTATTTCTTTGTAACTTGCTGAGCATTTCTTGTTTTTTAAAATCATTTATCGCGTGTGGCACCAACCAAATCACCCAAAGGTGGGTTTTAAGCTCACAACAAGATACTCTAAAACAAATACCTGGTTGATCACTGGAAAGAGAGGATGCGTTACAGGGATCATAACCATTAAATTTCCAAGAATAAACCTTGCATTCCTATACAACAGGACCCACGGAGAATCCAGTGGGCGTGGAATTAACACCAGCATTGCAGAATCCTGGAAAATTTGTCTCGAAATGGCAGAGTTTTTGATGAACTTTCTCCCCACAGCTTAGTTTATTCAGGCAAGGGGTGTGCTTTAAACACAACAGCTACTGAGAGTAGAAGTTAAGAACATAGGAAAAAGGAGTAGGCCGTTTATCATCATGTATCTGCACCATTATTCATTGTGATCAGTTGATCTTTCGCCTCGGTACCAGTTTGCTGAACTAACTACTAATTGCATGATTCCCTTTTTATCTGTCTCTGAGCCTCCACAGTACTCCTGGGTAGAACAAGCTTTCTTCTCATTTGTCCAAAATGGCTGATGCCTTACTTTGATCCTGTTACCCCTGAGTTCAAGACATTACAGCCAGGGATCCATACAGTCAAGTCCCTTAGGAAGGTACCAGGTGCAGACAATAGAAATATGCATATCAATACTTCCTGTGACAGCAAAACTATTGTTCTGGACAACTGAAACATTTACCTTTTGGAACCTTTGCCTCTGGTGCCAGCTGTTGAAATGGGTAAGTGATCATTTTTTCTCTCCATATCTACTAAGTTGTAGATGGTTTTTTGGCAATTGAGGATATCGTCATCAGTCAGATTTTCTTTCACAATTAAACTAGCTAATGGTACAACCTGGGCATGAAAACAGGAGGGGTAAATTAAACAATCAGGCACATAACAGCTGCAGGTATCAAAAGGAAGATATGCAAGTAATATTTCCTTTTGAAATACTGTATGTAATAGTCAAGTTACTTTAGCCTGGAGCACTTTGCGGATCCGAGATCATGTTACCTTGCAAAGCTGATAATTTTACAAATGGGGTCAGGAATCATGCTGGAAAGGTTTATGGTTTATCTTTAATGTGTCTATGGCTACTTTCTCCATAGTTCTGATTAAGGTATCAACAAATATGTAATGGAACAATATGGAATTTACAAACTGCTTGTTCTATGAGGGCTCGGTTAGTACATTCAATTTAAGTTGAAGCAAAGTTTGAGCATCAAATTTCAGCACATTAAACTGAATGCACTGCACTGTCAACCAGGGATTCATTCTACCGCTACCTGAGGAAATGGCAGCGTTAACATTTGATAGGAAGGCGGATTCTTCCAAAGCCATCAAAACATATAATTTGGTCATTTAACTCATCACCAACCTTTGAGACAACTATCTGACAGTTTGCAAATTCCCTTCTTCGCCATGTTGAAATATTTCAACGTGATTAAGGCAACTTTCTCACTCTGGTCATTCCTTCTTCTCCCCTCCCCCATCGGGCAAAAGATACAAAAGCTTGAAAGCTGATACCATCAGTTTCTTCCCCTTATTATCAGACAATTAAACAGTACTCCATAAGCCAGGGTGTAGTCTCGATCTTCCAACCTAGCTCATTGCCTAAATTGGACTTTTCTCTGGAAAAGTAAAATTTGCACTCTGGTATTTTTCTCCCTGACTGCCTGATGTGCTCGTGTGTGGCTTGATTGTACTCATGTGCAGTATGCACTGATACATTTGGATAGCATGCAGGAGAAAGCCTTTTCACTATATCTCGGCACACATCACCATAAGAAGCCAATACTGTTCACACCATAATAATGGTTTTGCAAAGGCTTAGGATGCTTAACATATATACCTCATGTCATTTTTAGCGAGAAAATTGGGATTTGGAGTGATCCAATCGGAGTAACCATCACACACAAACGTAGACCATTTAGAAGAATTTGATTATGATTAAAATGTCATCTTACTTACAAACAGGAGGCCAAATGGGCCATGGGCTCAATGGAGACTCCCAGCCGAGTAATTTATTTTGGGTTATTAACTTATTTTTATGTCTTTGGGATTATGGAAGGAAACCAGAGCACAGGAGAAACTCCGTTATAGACAACAAACTCCGCACTGATTGAATCTGGGTAGCTGGAGCTATGAGGCAGGTCCAACTCCTGTAGCATCCGACTGAACAATAATAACCCAAACAGAACCAACCCAATGACAGTGATTAACGATATCTAGAATATAAGATGCAGAACGGAGCAAGGAAATGCTCTCAGCTTGGTTGACACAGATGGTTATATTTCCACAAGGCAGGGTAGTGACGCAGTGGTAGGGTTGCTGCCTCACAGCGCCCGAGACCCGGGTTCCATCCTGACTATGGGTGCTGTCTGTACGAAATTTGTTCGTTATCCCTGTGACCTGCGTGGGTTTTCTTCACGAGCTCTGATTTCCTCCCACTCTCCAAAGACGTACAGGTTTGTAAGCTAATTGGGTAGGTAAAATTGTAAATTGCGTGTGTGCGGGAATCGCTGGTCAGTGTGGATTCAGTGGGCCGAGGGCCTGTTTCCACGCTGTATCTCTAAACTAAAATAAAATTAAGATATCCAATAATATTACAGTGTGTTTTAAATCTGTAGCGAAGAACCAATAGAAGCATTTTTTTTAAAAAATTGTGGGTATGGGCTTTATATTTTAAAAAGCTGCATATGATTTGTTTAGCAACAACTACTTTGTGTAATTTTTGTGTGTCTTTTGTCATTTGCATCTGCAGCTCCTTGCACCTGCATAGAAAGATCAGAGCTGTCCCTCTTTGAATACTTTGAATAAGGCAATGATTGATCAAAACACTGGAAGATGAACATAAACCCACAACTTGCATACATTACACTGTGAATGAGTGTCAAATTAAATTTTCTTACAGCTTGCATGTTAAAGATTGTAGTTTGAGATATAATCATTGGCCAATAGCGAGTATGTCTCTCCAATTGAGATTTTGCTTTCTCCAACGGCACTTCCATACTCCCATCCAGCAGGTATCGTGTTTCGTGCACAGGAGCTAGTCTATTTTCCCTCATGAACTCGCCAAAGTCCTAGAAAAAAAAAAGTATAAAATTATGTGAAATGTTGGTGCTCATATGTCCTAACAATTTATTGGAAAAACACTTGTTAATCTGACCATGTATCTTTTTTTAAAGAGACACAGGGTGAAAACAGGCCCTTTGGCTCACCGAGCTACAATGACCAGCGATCCCTGCACACTAACACTATCCTACATACATTAGGGACAATTTACATTTATACCAAGCCAATTAACCTACAAGCCTGTAGGTCTTTGGAGTGTGGGAGGAAACAGAAGATCTCAGGGAAAACCTACACAGGTCATGGGGAGAACGTACAAACTCCGCACAGACAGCGCCCGTAGTCAGGATCAAACCCGGGTCTCTGGCGCTGTAAGGCAGCAACTCTACCGCTGCACCACCGTGCCACCCCTTGTGCCACCGCGCACCCCCCCCCTAAGATAACTATATATTATCCCTCAGATAATATAAATTTGTATCACTCACTATGTGATAAAGATGTCATACTTTAGCAGAAGCAAACACTGTTCATACTTATCATTCAAAACAATAACACCAGAAGAGCAGTGAGCATTTAAAAACTAACTTACAAATTGGAAATGTCAAATAGAAATAATAAATCGATCTATCCACTTCTTCCTTGCACAAAATTCGACAAGCGTTAAATTGGATCTGTTCCAAACAAGGTATAGGAAAGAGGTTCAGTTGTTAATGGTGATGCAACTGAGCAATACAAGTCAGCAGGTGCTGGCCCAATTCTTTCCTGTGTGTAGCCTACAGGGACAGCAGAGAATTGGCTACATGCTACCAGGTTGGGATTCAGCCAGGGTTCCTAACGCTGAACACCACCTGGTGACTCCTGCTGGTAAGTCCAATGTCAATGGGTAAAGTATAGGAGCATGACCAGGGGGGGGAATTAAATCATTCAGAAACTCGTGACCATGTTGCCATCATAATTTATTAGTAGAGAGGCAAGGAAAATCGGTAATTAGGTTTGGTTGTGACACAAAGTATTTTCTGGTTCTTCCACCCCAAATTAAACAGTGCCTTTTGATTACTTTTGGTGAATGAGGATTGCATCCAGGATTTGTTTAGCACTGGATGGAAGAAAAATGGATGAGTCAGAATGGCCGAAACGGTGGCGTAGCCGTAGAGCTACTGCCTTACAGCACCAGAGACCCGGGTTTGATCCTGACAACGGGTGCTTGCCTGTACTGAGTTTGTACGTTCTCCCCATGACCTGCGTGGGGTTTCTCTTCAGTTTCCTTCCACGCGCCAAAGAGGTACCAGTGTGTAGATTAATTGGTTTGGTATATATGTAAAATTCTCCCTAGTATGTGGAGGATGGTGTTAGGGCACGGGGATTTGCTGGTTAGCACGGACTCGGTGGGTCAAAGGGCCTGTTTCTGCGCTGTATCTCCAAACTAAACTTTATCTCCCCATCCATGTATGGATGGATATCTCTAACTAACTAAAGCAACTTTGATAACTGTAGAAGGAGAAAATGGCCATCAATTTTGTAGTCTCCATTCTTGTTCATGTATGGGAATCACAAATACGGTTTCCAATTTTCTATTTGCTTACGTCAGGTAAATCTCGGGTTAGTATTTAGACAAAAGCCTAATACGTTGAACCAAATGATTGGAATACAAATATGTTTCTACATATATATTCCCATTAAAATAATTTCAAAATTTTACTGATTACAGCATTTTAAGACGACATATTACAGAATTCAATTCTGTAATTGGCATAAATTAGTAAATATAATTTCTTTACAAGAAATGAGTAACTAGATCCAAAGCTTCACAAAAACAGTTAAAGGCTCTTCAAAAATAGCACTAAAGACTATTTTCTGTGGAAAAAAATGGATACGTTCATTCAGATGTAGACTTTTCAACGTATATTGCTGTTAGCTTTTAAGCAAGCAGCTCACATAGAAACAATTAGACAATTATAATTTGCTTCATATACATTTGTGAAAATAGTACATATTTTCTTGCAAAATGACTCACCGTGATTCTGTAGTCAGTAACCCTTCCTCCACACCCTTCACTGATTGATGGGGGATCCTCCAGGATGGAACGAACACAGCTCAAGACATGCAGGAAAATCTCACCACCATGGCTGCAAAGCATATGACTAATCACCTTGGAACCTGACTTACGAGGTTGTTCCAGCAGTACTGATCGACCTGATGCAAAAAGAAGTTCATTGCAAATGTTAGCTTCCCATTTACTACATTTTAACGTTGGCAATACTTCATTCATTGAAACATGCTTTGGATCCTTTAAAGTCCTACAGAAATTAACTTCATTTGAGAATCATTGCAATAAAACTGAAGGCAATTTAAGAAGCAGAAAATGGTCGGCAAATAGATTGTGTGTGCAGTTAATGCTGTGATAACGTTGTTCTAAACATAGTACCAAATATCACAAAACACAAAGTACTGGAGTAACTCAGCAGGTCAGGCACCATCTGTGATGGGAACGAATAGATGACATTTAGGGTCAGGACCCTTCTTCAGATGGGTCTGAAGAAAGGTTCGGATCCAAAACATCCTAGTACCACGAGAACGTGGCTGTAGTCTTAGTTAACAACTTTCATCGGGTGGATTTAGGTAGAGTTCTTACTCTGCGAGTTATCCCCAGCTGGGTTTGTGATTTGCTGTGTGAACCCCCAAACACATGGCAGCTATTTCTGTAGAAGGTTCCCAACCAGAAACACCTTATGTCCATCATTCCCTCCATGAATGCTGCCTAACTCTCCCAGTTTCCCCAGTAGTGTTTTTTGCTACAAATAAGATCTGCTGCATTTAACACCACTTTTAAGATACAGGTCCACCATCGATTTTCTGGCACCCTTGGTTTCAGAGCCTTTCTGGATTATCTGTTTTGCCAGACCATCAGAGGACATGGCCTTGGGGGACCGAAATACTGGTCCACAAAGTCGGCCTCGGAAGTCGGCTATGGGAATGGATCGGCTAGCTCCAGAGCCCCAGCCACAAGGGGTAAATTCAACCCGCCAATTGCCGCGGAAGTCCCGATGAGGTCGAGATTGGCTGCCTCACCAGGTCTAGGCACCATCTTTTTAGGGGACCTCCGGAGGGGGAAGGGGGGGGGGGAATTTTGGCTGCATTAAAGCAGTGGACGGGCCACCATCAGTGGTGGGCCTGCATTGTATTTCTTTTGAATACTTCTAATTCCTAATCTCCTAATTGATGCAATAATTCAATAAACCTGTAACAGAATAAACATTTGAAATGCTATATCAGAATCAATAAAAGGTGGAGCCTAGGAAATAAATGTTAAGCACTAATTTTGCTAGTTACTTTAATTATGTAGGAAGATGAATGCGTAAGTAACTTAAAATTATACAGTAAATGTATTTAAAAATAAATATGGAAAAAAACTAATTATATTTAGTCTACATGATAGAAGTTCGTTATTTAGCATTATTAACAGGAACATTTGAAGTGTTTAATATCCCTTCATATTAGGGATACAATATTTAGTGCAAATACTTATTTTGAAGGAGGACAGGAGAAGAGTTTGGAAGTCCAGATACTAACTAGCCTGGGCAGAACACTAAAATCCAACTATACAGTACAGAACACCCTCTGAATTATATAGGAATGTCTGGGAGGATTTAGTAGTTATTTCATAGTCATATAGCACAAAATCATGCCCTTCAGCCCAACTCATCCATACTGACTAAGTTGCCCCATCAAAGGTAACCCCATTTGCCAGCGAATGCAGCGCCGGAGACTCAGGTTCGATCCTGACTACGGGTGCTGTACTGTAAGGAGTTTGTACGTTCTCCCCGTGACCTGCGTGGGTTTTCTCCGAGATCTTCGGTTTCCTCCAACACTCCAAAGACGTACAGGTATGTAGGTTAATTGGCTGGGTAAATGTAAAAATTGTCCCTAGTGTGTGTAGGATAGTGTTAATAGTGCGTTAGTGTGCGGGGATCGCTGGGCGGCGCGGACTTGGTGGGCCGAAAAGGCCTGTTTCCGCGCTGTATATATATGATATGATAATACAGAACATAGAAACGTGTTGTGCAGGAACAAGCCCTTCGGCCCACATCTGTGTCATATAACCATCACCTTCTGCGTGAAAACATTGCCCCTCACATTCCTATTAATATTCCCATCTTATCCTAACCCTATACCCTCAAGCACTCAATACCCCTTCCCTGGGAAAAGGACTGTGCATTAACCCTATCATTGCGCATTGTGATTTTATACACCTTTATAAGATCACCCCATAGTCTCCTGCATACTAAGGAATAAAGTCCTAACCTTCCCATAGCTCATTGTCCTCGAGTCTTGGCAACATCTTCAAATCTTCTCTGTACACTTTCCAGGGTGACAACACCTCATAAATACCCCAAGTACAACCTCACCAACATCTTGTACAACTGTAACATCATGTCCCAACCTCTCTACTCAGTTCCCTGACAGATGAAAGCAGCATGCCAACGGGCTTCTGTACTATCCTATCTACCTCAAGGTTTCAAGGTCAGTTTATTGTCACATGTACCAATTAAGGTACAATGAAATTTGAGTTACCATACAGCCAAACTAAGTGAAAAGCACAACTACATAAAAGTTAACATAAACATCCACCACAGTGGGTTCCACATTCCTCACTGTGATGGAAGGTAATAAAGTTCA
Source organism: Rhinoraja longicauda (assembly GCF_053455715.1). NCBI lineage: Eukaryota > Metazoa > Chordata > Chondrichthyes > Rajiformes > Arhynchobatidae > Rhinoraja > Rhinoraja longicauda. The sequence continues at coordinate 33,431,481 of NC_135975.1, forward strand.
AGCTTCTTCCTCTTTGTTCTCCTGCGGTCGGGGCAGTCAAACTATCCACAGTCGGGGTGATCAAAGCAGCCGACGATCGAAGTCCCCGTCGGGGTGATTGAAACTCCCGCGTCGGGGCGGTTGAAACTCTCTCCGCGCCCTGGACCTCCCGAGTCGGCCTCTTCTTACCAGAGGCCGCGGGCTTCACGATGTTAAAGTCCACAGACCTCGCGGTTGGAACTTCGATCCCTGGCAAAGGTATTGCAAGCTCCGTGATGTTAAAGTCCCGCAGACACCCGTGGCTTGGAGCGCCGGGCCGGTCTCCAGGAAAGGCCGCCAACTCCACGTTAGGCCGCAGTGCGGACGGAGATTAGAAATTTTAATTTTTTTAAATCGCATCTCCGTCGAGTTAAGAGATTGAAAAAAGTTTCCCCCAACCCCCCCCCCCCACCCAAAAAAAACCAAGGAACACTAAACATACTTTTTAACACATACAAAAAATAACAAAAAAGAAGAAAGGACATCGTTGGCGAGGCAGCCACTGCTGGTGACACCATTCTCAGGGAACAGGGAACTGTGTACTTGGACTGCTGGATGCCACTGCTCTAAGACATTCCCCAGGGCTCCTGTGTTCACTGTAAAGATCCTGTCCTGGTTTGACTTCCCAAAGTGCAACACCTGACATTTATGTGAATTAAACTCCATTTGCTATTCCTTAGCCAACGTCCAGCTGATGGAGATTCCTCACTAATGCCATCTTGACTGTCTACAGTACCATCTATTATAGACTAATCTGCAAACTTACTAATCAGCAGAAGCAGCTTCATAACTTCTGTTGCCTCAAACGCAAGAAGAAGTCTTGTACATTCTCACCCAAATCATTGATCAGCATGCCAAGTAGCAATGGGTCCAGTATCGACCCTTGAGACACACCACTCGTCACAGGCCTGCAGTCTGAAGAACACCTTCCACCACCACCCGCTGGATACACAATTGGCGTATTGGTAGAATAGGAGGTTAGCTGGATATTATCCAGTTAGCTGGTTTTCTCTGGAGCAGCGTATGAACCCATAACATTATAACTGGAGGCCTTCTGGGCCAGGGCCAAGAATGAAGTCCTTTGGTTAAGTCAAGGTCTAGCACAATCAACATGAAATATTATTCATTTCCAATCTGTACACATAGTGAAGGTCAAAAGGTTCAAAAGAAAAAGCACGTGAACCACGAAGAACTCTAACTATAGTACTTGCAGCAATGAGGAATTTAGAATAAATTGTTCAAGAATTAGGGGCCCTTTTGTAGAAATAAGTGGGGCATGAAACAGGATTGAGATGTTGAATAGATGAAGGAATTCGACTTAGGTTAGTTACCAGAGAAAGTGAATGAAGATAGGATTATAAAATGTCTTGAAACGTCGAGGCAAAGGAAGGTTATATTGACACTGAGCAATTCAGTCATCGCCCCAAGAACAAACGACAGGAGTACATGCTAACAGAACAACTGCAGTTATTTTTAAAAGGACCAGACAAGTTGTTGAGAGGCAAAGGGTTTTCAAAATATTTTCTTTCCATAGATTTTGAAAATGCTAAGTTTTCGATAATGCTCCTTTCACAGGCTTTCAGTGTTTGTCAAGTTTTTCTTCTAGTTTTATCATTCTCTCAATAATTATGCAGTCAACAAACAGGAAAGAGATGCAAGAGGGCACACTGCTATCTGGAAGTGCTTGCCCTTTTCTTGCATCAACAAATTAAATCAAAATTCGATCCTTCAGTACCACTAACACAAAATAATGTTGATGCTTCATCGTCGTAAACTGCTTCTTCATACAAATGTAATGGGACGGCAGAATAAAAATACATTCCATTAGTTACAGAAAAATACATTCCATTAGTCTGAAGAAGGGTCTCGACCCAAAACGTCACCCATTCCTTCTCTCCTGAGATGCTGCCTGACCTGCTGAGTTCCATTAGTTACAAATCTAATCAGGATCTGGAACTGCACCAGGTGGTAAATTGAGAACCAACTGTCTTCTCAGGCAGGTGACACCTAAAATATAAACCCATATTCTTGTTTGTTTTTTAATATGCTGACGAACAATGGCACTATTCCTCTTGTGTTTAATCTAGAACCAGGAAATAATCTTAAAATGAAGATGAATCATCCCAGGGTGAAGTCAGAAAATACTGCAAATACTCAATACCAGGTCAGGTCACATCTGTGGGAAGAGAAACAGTTCACGTTTCACTAAAGGAACCATGTTATAGGAAAGAAGTTGTCAAGCTGGAAAGGGCGCACAAAAGATTTACGAGGATGTTGCCAGGACTCCAGGGCCTGAGCTACAGGGAGAGGTTGAGCAGGCTGGGATTCTCACTCTTGAGCACAGGAGGATGATGGGCGATCTTGCAGAGGCATATAAAATCATGCGAGGAATAGATAGGGTAAACATACAGAGTCTCTCTGCCTAGGGGAATCGAGAACCAGAGGACAAAGGTTTAAGGTGAGGGTGTGGAAGATTTAATAGGAACCTGAGGGGTGACTTTTAAAAAAACCCCGCAATAGATGGTGGGTGCATGGAATGAGCTGCCCGAGGAGGTAGTTGAGGCAGGTGCTTTCACAATGTTTAAGAAACATTTAGATAGGTACATGGATATGATAGGTTTGAGGGATATGAGCCAAACGCAGGCAGGTGGGACTAGTGTAGATGGGACATGTTGGTCAGTGTGGGCAGGTTGGGCTGATGGGCCTGTTTTTCCACACTATATGACTATGATAGACCGTTCATCACAATTGGGAAGGAGACAAAAGAAGCTTGTTAAGCCTGTTGGTGGGTGGAGGAGGTGGGACAGCACATTGATGCAATCATAAAGAGTGCACATCAATGTTGCTAGTTCCTTAGAAGACTAAGCTTGAACTTCTACAGGTGTACGTTAGAGAGCATACTGACTGCTTGCATCAGTCTGGTTTAGCAATCCGAATGCCCAGAAACGAGGCAGATTACAAAGAGAGACGCTGCCCGGTCCATCATCACAGGAACTGATCTCCCCACCATCAAAGAGATCTACAGGAGGCGCTGCCTCAAAAGGCAGCCAGTATCCCAGACTGCCGCCACACTGGCTATGCGCTCAATTCACTCCCATCATCAGTAAGAAGGTATGCGAGTCTGAAAACCATGACCACAAGGTTCAAGAATAGATTCTTCCCAACGACTATCAGGCTCTTGAACACAACACAACACTCACAGTACTGGACTGCCTTTGGTTGCACTGACGGCTTTAGGGTTTTGATTTGCACCAGCATTGGGGTTATTTATATCCTGCGTGGGTTTCCTCCGGGTGTTCCGGCTTCCTTCCACATCTCAAAGGCGTGCGGGTTTGTAGGTTAAATGGCTGCTGCAGAAATTGCCCCAGGGTGTGTAGGGTGTGAATGCAAAAGTGGGATAACATAGAACTGGTGTGAATGGGAATCAATTGTTGGCCTGGACTCGGTGTACCGAAGGGCCTGTTTGCATGCTGTATCTCTGAACTTAAACTTAAAACGTTGTACAAAATGGCCATACAATCCATGTTCAGTTTCTCCAAAGCAACCGGGGCTGCATTGTGACACTGAATGCAATATAGAGCTTGAAAGAAGTTCAAGTGAATCGCTGCTTCTTCTGAGGAAGCTGTTGGGGTTGCTGGATGGTGCAAAGAGAAGAGGTGAAAGCACGTGCTGTTGCACCATTTGTGGTTGCCATGCAAAGTGCCGTTTCTGGGAATGGAAGTGTGGGTAGGTAGTTGTGAACGGAATGGTCCCTGTGAAATGCTGAGAGGGGGAAAAATGGGGAAGATGTTTCTAGAGGTGGAATCTCATTAAAGGTGGTGGAAATTTCAGAGACTGGTTTGCGGAAGCAGGCTGGAAGAAGACGATGAGAGAGTTTCTATCCTTACTCTGTTGCAGAGGAGAAGGGGTTGGAGCAGAAGTGCTGGACATGCAGTCAAATGATTGTTAATAATGATGGGGAGGACCACTGTTCAGGAAGGAGGAAGGCATTTTGGAGACTCCAGTGCTGATACATTGAGGAACAGTGCAAGCTTAAGTAACAGCATCTTACTTTCGGTCTGGGCACATTGCAACCTTTTCGACATAATATTTAATTCTACGACTTCAGGAACTTGATTTCTCTGTCTGTATCTGTGATCTGTCTGTGATAGTGGTTCTGCTTGCTTGACATTTTCTCTTCCCATTTTTTTCTTTTCTTTCCTGTGGGAGTGAAGGATGTGTCCAGCGTGACGTGACCTGCCCTACATTATTTTGTCCATGTCCCCACTCTCTATCTGCTCCCATTCACTCATTACGCAATAACCTTGTTTATAGTTCATCCCTATGATCATCACAGTTTTGCCCTGTCAGAGAAATCCCCCTTCCCAGCAACTTAATAAGCTTCTTCTCTCTCCTTCTCAAATCAGGCAAACGCTCTTCAACCTCAAAGATTAACACTGCTTCTCTTCCCACAGAACAAGAAAAAAAGTCAGCATAGGGTTGAGAGGGGAAAATAGATTTAGCCATGGTCGAAAGGCAGATCTGACTCGATGGGTCCTATGTCTTATGCTCCGTCTGGTCTGCTGAGTATTTTCAGCATTTTCTGTTTTAATTTTAGATTTGCAGCACCTGCTGTTTTTTTTTAATTTTCAGAAATAAAATCGGGGATATTCACTTCATTGTTAAACACATAACAGCAATGTGCGCTTTAAAACTAATTACTGCAAAATTCAGTGTGTTAGATGCTGCTACTTTTTGGAATCTTCAATTTAAAAATTACCTACCTTGGGTAGAAAATATTTACCCTTTCCCTTATAAATGTTAGCTAAATAATTTTTTTAAAGTCCTAAAACTATTCCATTAACAATACATTGCAATATGTTTTACAAGCTCCTGGCTTTGAATAAAGTTTACCAAAATATAAACTGTTCAAGCATCAGGAAGTAGCAATGTTAAAGAACTCGAATTTCACCAAGCCTACTTTTATTAGATAAGTAAACATTATAAGGCCACATTAGTGTGTTTTTATTTCCCTTGTTCCTTTCATATTGTTTTCACCCTTTCAAAAAGTTCAGAAAGCAGTCAGCAACTAATATTTAGGTCACTTCTTCCAGATGATGCTGTAAAGTGAAGTAACAAATGAAAATGGTGCTGCTTTTAATCTGGGCAAAAAGTTGTCAAAAGAAATGCAATAACGCTAGGATGTAGTCCCATCGATTACTGTTTAATTAGAAGAGGTTAAATTAGCCAGGGGTTATTTAACCAAGCTTCAAGTGGTACCTTCAATGGGGCATAACTTTATCTCCCTCCAGCTTCTGATCATAATGTCAATAGACTAGTTCATAAGTGATCGGAGCAGAATTAGGCCATTCAGCCCTTCAAGTCCATTCCGCCATTCAATCATAGCTGATTTATCTTTCCCTCTTAACTCCATTCTCCTGCCTACTCCCTATAACTCCTGACATCCGTTCTAATCAAGAACCAATCTCTGCCTTAAAAATATCATTGACGGCCTCCACAGCCTTCTGTGCCAATGAAGTCCACAGTCTCACTACCCTCTGGCGAATGAAGTTCCTTCTCATCTCCTTCCTAAAGGAACATCCTTTAATTCTGAGGCTATGACCTCTGGTCCTAGACTTCATTTCAGACAGGTTACATTAGCACTTCAAGTGCAAGGACTAAGCCTTTACCTACAATTCATGAACAAACAAAACAATATATAAATAGTACAATGAAAGCAGTATCAATGGATATCAGGAAATTAATGACAGGATAAAGTTACAAGCATACCCAATCATCCCCTTTTAACTGGTTATTAAAACTCACTATTATCATGTGTATCAGTAACATGAAAGAATAAGGCTCTTTGTTACAACAGCTACATGCAGAGAAAGATATTAAAACGAATGACAAACCAACATTTTAATCTCGATATTTGTCATAAGGTGATGCCCAGCTGAAGCAGTTTTGATGCAACTTCTACAAATAGACCAGCTATTAAATACGGCAAAGGTACCCACCATTTAATAAGAAGTTTGTTAGGCAAGAAGAGGGTCTACTGTTTACATCCACGGGTGATATTCTGTAAGCTCCTGTGCAATAGTGCAACTCTGAAAGAAATAAACATTACATATAATAAAAATATAGCAAATATCTGTGTAGACACAAAATGCTGGAGTAACTCAGCGGGTCAGGCAGCACCTCGGGAGAGAAGGAATGGGTGACATTTTGGGTCGAGACCCTTCTTCAGACTGTATGTTTAGTTTGGTTTATTGTCATGTGTACTGAGGTACTGTGAAAAGCTTTTGTTGTGTTTTAACCAGTCAGCGGAAAGACATGATTACAATCGAGTCAACCAGTGTACAGATACAGGATAAAGGGAATGACATTTAGTGCAAGGTAAAGTCCAGTAAAGTGTGATTAAAGGGGGTCTCCAATGATGTAAACAATGGCTCAGGACAGCTCTCTGGTTGGTCAAGGGATTGTTCAGTTGCCTGATAACAGCTGGGAAAATACTGTCCCCGAATCTGGAGGTGTGCATTTTCATACTTTTTTACCTCTTGCCTAATGGGAGAGGGGAGAAAAGGGAGCGAGACCTGACCTTGATTATGCTGGTGGCCTAGCTGAGAGAGCCTGGTGTAAATTGAGTCAATGGAAGGGAGGTTGGTTTGTGTGCTGGTCTGGCAGCAACCACAATTCCCTGCAATTTCTTATGGTCTTGGATGGAGCTGTTCCCAAACCATGCTGTGAGAACAGTTCCATCCAAGACCGCAAAAAATGTGCTGAACGAAATCAGTGGGTCAGGCAGCATCTGTCGAGAAGTGGACAGGCGACATTTCGTGTCCAGTCCCACTGCCTCCTCAGATGCTGCCCAACCTGCTGAGTTCTTCGACCACTGTGTTTTGCTCAAGATTCCAGCATCTGCAAGTCCATGCGTCTCTGGCAAATATCGAAGCGACACACAAAAAGCTGGAGCAACTCAGGGTACAGGCAGCATCTCTTGAGAGAAGGATTGGATGACTTTTCGGGTCGAGACCCTTCTTCAGACTGATAGTCGGGGAGAAGGAAACTAGAGATATGGAAGGATACAAAGAGAATGTAAGGTGTGAAAAGGACAGATCAAAGCAGATGCTCAAGGAAATGTACAATGGTTCATTGTGAGCTGACAAGGCATACAATCAGTAAAATTAATCAGGACAGTGAAACTAGTCGGAGAACTAGGGTGGGGAAGGAATGGAGAGAGAGGGAAAGCAAGGGTTAATTAAAATTCGAGAAATCAATATATATACCGCTGGGGTGTAAGCTGCCCAAGCGAAATATAAGGTGCTGTTCCTCCAATTTGTGTTTGGCCTCACTCTGACAGTGGACAGAAAGGTCATTATGGGAATGGGAGTTAAAATGTTTAGCAACTGGGAGATCTTTAGCAAAGGCAGATATCTAAAGCAGTTATTCTAAATGCCTGGTCGGAACAATCTCTCGAACAATCTCTCATACAATCTCGGCACGGTGGCGCAGCGGTAGAATTGTTGCCTTACCAAGCTTGCAGCACCGGAGACCCGGGTTCGATCCCGACTATGGGTGCTGTCTGTACGGAGTTTGTGGGTTTTCTCCGAGATCTTCGGTTTCCTCCCACACTCCAAAGACGTAAGTAAATTGGCTTGGTAAATGTAAAAATTGTCCCTAGTGTGTGTAGGATAGTATTAATATGCGGGGATAGCTGATTGGCGCGGACCTGGTTGGCCGTAGGGCCCGTTTTTGCGCTGTATCACTGAAGTAAACTCAACTAAAGATCTTTGCTGCACAAAGTAGCTAAAGACAAATGAAATAATAAATACAGACGAAGACAAAGTGGTTTACATCAAAATATTGCAGATTAAAAAATGGTAGAAACACCCACCAGGATAGGCAGTGACTGTGGAAAGCAAAACAGATTTAACACTAAGTCGAAGGGCTTTTGACAGAACATGAGGGTCTTCAAACGGAAACTAACTCTTTCACAATCATTGTGGGTCACCGTCAAGCAGATGCTCCACAAGTGTTACGGACACACGTTTGAGGATGTGCTGAAGATTAAGCAAACTAATTAAGCTGGTTTGCTTGTACGAGGACATGAAAATTGGAGCAAGGAATAAAGAAAGGGGGATTTCTTAATAATTTAAGTGCCTCTTAAAGCCTTGAGGTTTTTAGATAGGAACATAAATACGCAGGGAAAGGAAGGACATGGATCATATGCTAAATTAAGAAGATTACAATAAATCAATTTAATTAGCCATCGTGCTTGGCAGGTTCATGGTGGGCCTATTCATGTGCTGTACTGTTCTATGTTGATATGAGAGGCTACTACACATGCTAAGCCTTCGTGGTCTTGGCAGCAATATGTTAGCAAGGATAAAGACGTGTATCTGACAGAAGGGAAGGTCAGAAGAAGTGCAAGTTGTAAGAGCCTATAAATGGATGTAGATTTACTAAGCGAGTAAGCAAACTTTGGTGAACAGAGAACGCAGGAAAATGAATAGAAAAAGTTTAGAGGCATATGGGCCAAACGTGAATAAGTGGCATAGATGGGCAACATGGTTGTCATAGCTGTGTTGAGCCCAAAGTTATTTTTCTGTGCCATGTGACTGTATTCACATAGATTATACAGTTTAATAAGAAAAGTTGAAAAGGATTGAATTGAAGAGAGACTTCAATACTCACAGATTTGAGTGTAGCTACGTAAAACACAAAGTCACTGTACAGATAGAATAAGTAATTAGTAAGGCAAAAGGAATGTTTGCATTGATAGCAGTGGGATTGGAGTAGAGTTGTAGGGAAGTCTTTCTGCAATTGGAGAACATGGATAGGCAATGAAACATCACCCATCCATGTTCTCTAGAGATGCTGCCTGACCCACTGAGTTACTTCAGTATTTTGTGTCTTGCTTTGGTAAACCAGCATTTTGCAGTTCCTTGAGATTACATATAAGCAGTTTAAGAATAAGGGGTTACCCTTTACATAGAAACATAAAAATTGGTGCAGGAGTTGGCCATTCGGCCCCTCGAGCCAGCACCGCCATTCAATACGATCACGGCTGATCATCCAGGATCAGTACCCCGTTCCTGCTTTTTCCCCATATCCCTTGATTCCGTTAGCCCGAAGAGCTAAATCTAACACTCTCTTGAAAACATCCAGTGAATTGGCCTCCACTGCCTTCTGTGGTAGAGAATTCCACTGATTCATCTCTCTGGGTGAAAAAGTTCTTCCTCATCCTCACCTCGTAAATGGCCTACCCCTTATTCTTAAACTGTGATCCCTGGTTCCAGCACCGAGCCTTGCAGCACCCCACTAGTCACTGCCTGCCATTCTGAAAAGGACCCGTTAATTCCTACTCTTTGCTTCCTGTCTGCCAACCAGTTCTCTATCCGTGTCAATACCTTACCCCCAATACAGTGTGCTCTAATTTTGTACACTAACTCTTGTGTGGGAACTTATCAAAGGCTTTTTGAAAGTCCAGATACACCACATTCATTGGCTCTCCCTTATCCATTCTACTTGTTACATCCTCAAACAATTCCAAACAATTAGTCAAGCATAAATTAGCCCTTCATAAATCCATCCTGTCACTGCTTTCCAAATGCGCTGCGATAACATCTTTAATAATCGACTCCAGCATCTTCCCCACTACCGATGTAAGGCTGACGGGTCTATAATTCCCCGTTTTCTTTCTCCCTCCTTTCATAAAAAGTGGAGTTACATTGGCTATCCTCCAGCACACAGGAACTGATCCAGAGTCGAGAGAACATTGGAAAATGATCACCAGTGCATCCACGATTTCTAGGGCCACCTCCTTGAGTACTCTGGGATGTAGACAATTAGGCCCTGGGGATTTATCTGCCTTCAGTCCCAACAGTTACCTAACACCATTTTCTGACTAATGTGGATTCCCTTCAGTTCCTCCCTCTAAAGCATGGGTCTCCAAACTATGGCCCACGGGCCACATTCGGCCTGCCACAAGATTTTATCCGGCCCACGGCAAGCTCAGGCGGCAGGGACTGGAGGCAGAAGCTGCCGGCGAAGGTTCACCGGAGAGCGGATCGCCACTGACCCAGAGCCGGGACAAGGCGAGAGATCGCAGCGCCCCCTCGCTAACACAAAACCCAAGGAAACGTCCCTCCTCGCCGCCACCGCTCACCACGGGGTAGAGAGAAGGGAGGTGGAGGAGAGAGTCGGGTAGAGGGAGCAGCGGGTGAGAGCGCGGGGAGAGGGAGGGTGTCAGAGGGTCCGGTGAAGGAGCGCCGCCACTTGCGGGGGCTGCTCTCTCCCTCCCATAGCCAGCGAGTTCTGCGTCGCTCCTCCACTCTCTTCCCCGGCCCCGTCTCCCTCTAACGCAGCGAAATAAGAACCAAACACAAGTGAAACCTCCCTCCTCGTCGCTGCCGCCGCTCACCCCGGGGATGCGGGGCTTCTGAACAACAAATACACTTGTGTTTGTTCTTATTTCGCTGCGTTAGAGGGAGACGGGGCCGGGGAAGAGAGTGGAGGAGCGGCGCAGATCTTGCTGTCTCTGGGAGAGAGAGAGGGAGCAGCCCCCGCAAGTGGCGGCGCTGACACCCTCCCTCTCCCCGCGCTCCCGCTCTCACCCGCTGCTCCATCTACCCCGATTCTTTCGCCCCCCCCCCATTATCTCTCTCCCCCCCTCCCCCACATTCACAAAAATGTGCCAAATATGTGGCCCTCATGCTGAAAAGTTTGGAGGCCCCTGCTCTAAAGATAGAGATAAGGTCAAAACACTTCTGAGAGGTGCAAATCTTTGGAATTCCCTGCCCTAGAAAGCTGTGGAGGTTGAGGTAATTGAAAACTGAAAATGGGCAGATTCTTGGACGTAGAGACCTATGGGGATATCAGGCAGAAGAGTAGAAATTCAAGACTCGATCAGTCATGATTTTATTGAATGAGAGAGCAGAAGGGTCCTTAAGGCTATTCTGGTTTCTATTTCTAATGTCCTTATCTGACAAACTGTTGAGGAAGGTAGACATAAATTGCTGGAGTAACTCAGCGGGTCAGGCAGCATCTCTGGAGAAAAGGAATAGGTGACGTTTCAGGTCAAAACCCTTCTTCAGTCGGTCGGAAGAAGGGTTTCCACCCGAAACTTCACCTATTCCTTTTCTCCAGAAATGCTGCCTGACCCGCTGAGTTACTCGAGTAATTTTTTTTTTCTGGTGTAAAATAGCATCTGCAGTTCCTTCCTACAAAGCAATTGAGAACGTTGTGTGGAGAAGTGCACTAATAGATTTCAAAGAATTATAACTGCACTAACAGTCATTAACTGCACTGGATTCAGGTAAAGCATCAGACTTCAGTAGCTAACATCTCGGCCTTATCTAGCCACGTCTTCATTACAGCATTAGGTTTTTCTGCTCCAAATGTTTGTTGCTTTTCACTGATCTGTTCCAAGATGCTCTCCAACAATGTGATGTCAACTGGGCTTAAGACTACAACAGCCAAAAACATGGAATTGAGAACTCATTGTACCCTCACATTTCACATATTGTTCCCACGGATTGCTGCCTCTTCTCCCAATGGGTGAGTCTGCCTTGCACAAATGATGATGGACCAATCTCCAGCAGGTCCCTCACAGACAAAAACACTGAAAGAATGTTGATCACGGTCAGACCAATCTCCCACAGCCCTTGCTGAAGCCAGAACGGTTACAGGGAGAGGCTCTGGGGAGAAATTCTTGTATTAGCAAGTTTGGTCTCAATAGACAATAGGTGCAGGAGGAGGCCATTCGGCCCTTCGAGCCAGCACCGCCATTCAATGTGATCATGGCTGATCATTCTCAATCAGTACCCCGTTCCTGCCTTCTCCCCATACCCCCTGACTCCGCTATCCTTAAGAGCTCTATCTAGCTCTCTCTTGAATGCATTCAGAGAATTAGCCTCCACTGCCTTCTGAGGCAGAGAATTCCACAGATTCACAACTCTCTGACTGCAAAAGTTTTTCCCCATTTCAGTTCTAAATGGCCTACCCCTTATTCTTAAACTGTGGCCCCTTGTTCTGGACTCCCCCAACATTGGGAACATGTTTTCTGCCTCTAACGTGTCCAACCCCTTAATAATCTTATACGTTTCGAGATCTCTCTTCTCAAAGTTTATTGATTTCCACTGCCAATGCTAACTGGGATCTTATAATAATAATAATAATAATAATAATAATATTCATTTATTGTCATTGCAACGAGTACAACAAAATTAAAAAATAGCCAATCCTGACGGTGCGTAAAAACATATATGCAATAAATGCAAAAAACAAATAAATACAATTATATTAAGTACAAAAGTTTTAACAGTGTTGCCTAGTGCAGAAAGTAGTGTTCAGTTCTCGTATGGCCCTGGGGTAAAAACTGTTCTTAAGTCTGTTTGTTCGGGATTTGATCGACCTGAAACGTCGACCAGAGGGCAGATGAACAAACAGACGGTGACCGGGGTGGGATGGATCTTTTATTATTTTGCCTGCTCTACTGAGGCAGCGTAGGCTGAACAGGTGCTCCAGGGAGGGCAGTGAGCAGCCGATGATCTTCTGGGCCGTCGTGATGACCCTCTGAAGGGCCTTCCGGTCCTTTTCTGAGCAGCTGGCATACCATGTGGTTATATAGTATGCCAGCACACTCTCGATGGAGCAGCGATAGAAGGACATCATGAGCTTCTCCTGCAGGTTGGTCTTCCTGAGGATCCTCAGGAAGTGGAGTCTCTGCTGTGCCTTCTTCACTGTGGTGATGGTGTTGGTAGACCAGGTAAGATCCTCTGCGATGTGCGTACCCAGGAACCTGAAAGCGGGTACCCTTTCCACACAGACCCCATTGATGTAGAGTGGGTCGTGTTCTGCACTGGTTTTCCTGAAGTCTATTATAAGTTCCTTTGTTTTGGAGGAGTTCAGGACAAGATTGTTCACTGAACACCATGCTGCCAGCCTTTGGATTTCATCCCTGTAGGCTGTCTCATCTCCTCCTGAGATGAGTCCAACCACAGTCGTGTCATCCGCGAACTTGATGATGGTGTTGATGGGATGGGTGGGGGCGCAGTCGTGAGTGTAGAGGGAGTAAAGGATGGGGCTCAACACACAGCCCTGTGGTGAGCCGGTGCTCAGTGTAATGGTGGAGGAGAGGTGAGGGCCTATTTTGACGGTCTGGGGGCGGTTGGTCAGGAAGTCCTTGATCCATTGGCAGATGGTTTGGGAAAATCCAAGGTCAGAAAGTTTGGTGACCAGTCTGCTTGGGATGACCGTGTTAAAGGTAGAGCTGAAGTCGAGGAAGAGCATCCTCACATAGCTCCCCTGGTGTTCAAGGTGGGTCAGTGCAGTGTGAAGAGCGGTGGCGATGGCATCCCCTGTAGACCTATTTGCTCTGTAGGCAAACTGGTATGGGTCGAAGGTGGGTGGGAGGCTGGCTTTGATGTGCTGCAGGACCAGTCTCTCGAAGCACTTTGTGATGACCGGTGTGAGTGATACCGGACGGTAGTCGTTAAGGCCGCTGATGACAGACTTTTTCGGCAGTGGGATGATTGTGGCGGACTTCAGGCAGGGAGGGATGGTGGATTTTAAAAGGGACAGGTTGAAGATTTTTGTGAAGACCTCAGATAATTGGTCTGCACATTCCCTCAGCACTCTGCCCGTCACACCATCGGGGCCTGCAGCTTTCCTGGGATTCAATGCTCTGAGCACGCGCTTAACATCATTCTCCTGCACAGTGAAGGTGTTGCTGTCAGGTGCTGGAGAGGGTGTTATGTCTGCCACTGCAGCTTTCACCTCGAAACGAGCAAAGAAACAGTTAAGTTCCTCTGCCAGCGAGGCGTCGCCGTCGGCAGTCGTGCGGTTGCTGGTCTTGTAGTTGGTGATGTGCTGGATGCCTTGCCATACCCGCCGTGGGTCATTGTTGGTAAAGTGGTCCTCAATCTTCCTCTTGTAGGACGCTTTGGCATCCTTGATGCCTCTCTTCAGGTTGGTTCTAGCAGCACTGTATAGAGCTCTATCACTAGACCTGAAGGCGGTGTTACGGTCCTTGAGGAGAGACCTGACATCCTTTGTCATCCAGGGCTTCTGATTGGGATACAACCGGATACGTTTGTCGACGGTGACATTGTCAACACAGTTTTGGATGTAGCAGAGTACAGTTGATGTATACTCCTCCAAGTCCTGATCCTCAAAAATATCCCAGTTGGTCCTTTCGAAGCAATCCTGCAGCTGCGAGGAAGCTCCTTCAGGCCATGTCTTAATAGTCTTTATGGTGACTGGAGCTTTCCTCCTGAGTGGGGTGTATGCTGGAGTTAAGAATATGGACAGGTGATCTGACTGCCCCAGGTGTGGTAGTGGTGCTGACCTGAAACCCTTCTTAATATTTGAATAAACCTTGTCTAGTGTGTTTTTCCCCCTGGTAGCACATCTTATGTGTTGTTCAAGTTTCGGGAGAACTGACTTTAGGTCTGCATGATTGAAGTCCCCGGCTATGATGTGGGCTGCTTCTGGATATGTGCTCTGTTGTGAGTTTATTGCACCGAGCAGGTAGCCTAAAGCTGTGCTAGCGTTAGCATTCGGTGGGATGTAGACTGCTGTTACTATAACCACTGTAAATTCACGAGGAAAGTAAAAAGGCCTGCATTTAACTGTTAGGAACTCCAGATCAGGAGAACAATGGCTATCCATGATTTGGATGTTAGTGCACCAGTTGTTGTGCACGTAAATGCATAACCCCCCCCCTGCTCTTACCGGAGTCGATGTTTCTGCCCCAGCGAAACGCTGTACGCCCGGCTAGTTCAATGGCTCCGTCTGGGATAAGTGCAGTGATAAATACCCCACAATTGCATCTTTTAATTAAACCCTTAAATAGATCATGGCTACACTACACTATGTGGATTCATTCCATGCAAGTAGAGACTTGAAATACAGAAGTAAAACAATCATGAATCACCCTTTCTGCAACTGGATAAAATCATCTTATTGAAATATTTGTGAGTATACTAAAAAATAAATGTAAGTGATATTATGAATATTTATCCTGTTGATTTACAAGTAATTTAAATGTCATACCTACCTATATTATTAGTTCGTGGAGTACACCACTTTAATGTCACAGTATCTTTGACAACGCTTTCTCTATTGCTGTTACATAGATGTGGGTCAACTGCAACATAAAACCAAATAGAAAATAGCATTCAGTTTGAACAAGGCAAATTCAAAACATTTAGCGCAAATTAAAACTCCATTTTAATGCTCTGGAAGAGAAATATCAAAAAGTAAGACAAAGCAGATCCTGAAGACTTAAGATTATTTTCATGAGAGTTCAATGCAAACTATATTGAATAGCTACATACTTATTGCAGTAAGACTCAACTTTAGCCATGGCTTCAATGAGATGCCTTGGCAGATAATAACCAAAGCTAAAGAAATGAGAATGGTGCATACGGGGTGGGCTTCCACTCCCAACTATAATTAAAGAACAGAAGGTGTAGTTCAAGGGAATATGCCCAGATTGTTACCCTGCACACTTGGTTCTCCAATTAATGAGCCTGGGAAGATCTGGTCAAACCTAGCCATGTCTTTGGGAGTAAGCAAAAATGGTAACAGATCCTTTCTATCAGTAGCAAGCATTCAGTATTTTGTATTTCTGACACAATTTAGCCCAAGTGTTATCCTGTAACGTCCAAGTAAAATTAATAGTTTAAAATAGATAGCCAGTGGTGGCAGATTCATTAAGTAGCAACGCTGCAGATCACGTACAAATGTATTCCAGTATTTTGAAATGGCTGTCCATTTAAACCCATTCTGCTGTCCCTTACAAGCATTTCTTGTTTTCCTTTTTATTTTTCGTACTCCACTTCATAATATGAGCTGAATGTTATATTAGGTACTCCATTTAATATTCTTACAACTTGCTGCATAAAGACACCTCTTTTTTTTCTCCCTTTGTTCCATTTAACACCCTTGCATTTGTACTCCGATGAAGAGTCTGGACCCGAAACGTCGACTAATCCGTTTCTCCAGACACGCTGAGTTACTCCAGCAATTTGTGTCTATCTTCCCTTGTATTTACACCTTGGGTCAACTAGATGAAATAGATTTCCTCTTGATTTAATTTATGTGAATCTTTCCGGTTATTTATCCGGATTTTATTTATTAAGTTGTCATTTGGTTTTGAAGACATCTACTAAATCAGTTCTCAGACCTTAAAGCCCATTAGTTCAAAAAATAATTCCTTTCCTCTAGATAAGAAGCACGCATTATTATTGATATAAATTCTACTCTGTTCTTCCCAGGCTCTTGATATCTCTTGAAAGGCAAAATCAAAATTGAACAATCAAGATTATTCAAGGATAATTCAAATTGATTTTGGTTCATGTACATTTGCATTGATGTTCCAGCTTTGAAAGAGGACTCATACAAATCTGATGTCAGACTGGACTTCATCTACACCAATCAGTATCCCCTTTGGAAGAAATTCTAAACCTGTTTAAAAAAACTGTCAAATGAAACACTAAGTTACACTACCAGTTACCTTTCTTTCCTTTGAAGTGGTCACCTACAAATGTAAGAAGTATATTAAGATTTTTCTTCTAACATGAATTCAAGCAACAGTAATCTAAACTTATGCTGGCTTCAATAGCTTCAGTGCAGGCACTGGAACACCAAGCTCAACTTATAAACATGATAAGAATATTTACACGCTAACTGGAGATGCTGAAACATTTTCTATTATGCAGGTACCAAGTTATGAAAGGATCTTGTCATATCAGAGTTATACCTTACAAGATGACAGCAATTGAAAGAACATAATATCTTAGCATTACTCTAGTATTTTGCTTAACTGGTTCTTGAAATTTAACTACTGAAGTGAACCAAATTTAAGATTAAACTTGCATCCCATCATTTATATTTCCCTAACAGACGCAAGGTGCTGGAGTAACTGAGCGGGTCACGCACCATCTCTGGAGAAAACTGATGGATTACGTTTCGGGTCAGAACCCTTCCTCGGATCATCCTTTTCTCCAGAGATGCTGCCTGGCCAGTTAAGTTACTCCGGTACTGTCTCTTCTGCAGTTCCTTCTTACACATTTATATTTCTCAAATGTGCCCTTTTTTAACCCATGAAAACTGCCATAATGCTGTGAGCAGTTAAGACTTTGCATTTCACAAGGAGAAATTTAAAAAAAAAATCTTCACAGCAAGGTCCACTTAAGGCAGCAACATAAATACTCAGATAACCTGTTTTAGAAGTGTTGATTGTGAAATAAACATTGGTCTCTCAAGAGAACCCCCTTCTCTTTTTTATATAATACTGTAGGGTATTTTTCTCAGTTTCAACATCTACTAAAATACAGCAACCTTGACAAGCAGTCCTGCCCAGGCTGACCTGCATGAGAGTGCTGCCATAAAAGGTGCAGTTCCAATGCAAATACAATTCAGATTCAAACCAAGTTCAAAATTGTATGCAATTATAGTTAATAACATTTGACATACATGTTATTGCCGGCATGTTCTTCCCTTCTGTAAGTAAAAACAAACAACTTAGTATTTAAAAAGCACAAAATGACAAACTTCAAATTGCTAACAATATCATAAAGCTCATTTCCCAGCATTGATTCTTTTGTTTTGTATTCTCAAGAAAATCTTTTGTCACAAAACTACCATTCAGATATTTTCTGAAGCCACTGCACAAATTCCATAAAATGTATTACTTAATAAAATGCATGGTGATAATCATAATCACATTATGTCAAGATATAGATTGTGCTAATTTGCACAGATACAAGGTCCAACTTTCATCCAAGCCAGTTTGAACCTTTTAGCACTTGTTCAGGCCAAACTTAATACTTGGCCAGGAACTGCAAGAAGGGCACAGTTCAGGCCTCCAATAAGGCCGGCACAGTGGCGCAGCGGTAGAGTTGCTGCCTCACAGCGCCAGGGACCCGGGTTTGAGCCTGACTTCGGGTGCTGTCTGCACAGAGTTTGTACATTCTCATGTGACTGCATGGGTTTTCTCCGGCTGCTCTGGTCTCCTCCCACACTCCAAAGACGTAATTGTTTGTAGGATATTTGGCTTTGGTACAATTGTAAATTGTCCTTAGTGTGTAGGAAAGTGCTAGCGTAAGAGGTGTTTGGTTGGTGCGGACCCGCCGCAAAGGGCCTGATTCTGCGCTGTATCTCTAAAGTCTAAAGGGAAAAAGGAACGGGCACTTGCAAGAACAATTAATAATAAGACACGACTCACCTGTCTGGCAAAAAAATATTGCCAGATTTTAAAATTAAAAATCAACTTCAGCATTATAAAACTACTTCAGGATCAAAGCAGTTTTGCATTTGAATGTTTAACTATTGACTGTACCACCATATTGTTTTACATCTTTAAAACAAGGCAGGGTCCTCTGTGGATAAAATGCATGGATGTCAAAGCTGCTTTTGACTCTGTTACATTCTTTGGCTGCTCTTTACCACAATTTTGCTAGCACAAAATATTTGATTCTGATGTCACCGTATTCGGCAGAACACCAGATAGGAACATCACAGACCTTGAACTTGGACTTGCTAGCATAATAGTGGGCTTACGATAGAGTCTCAGCTACTCAATGTTGGGGAATGCCAATTACATTTCCACTGCCTGTATTCCAATTTGCACCAAGCCCCATTTTCCCATTTGTCTTGATCAGAGAAGAAGCAAAGAAAATAAGAGTAGGCGACCAAGTTCCTCAAGCCTTGCCCACCATTCAATATGTCCATGGTTGATCTATGTTGACTTCAAATCCCTTCTGTGCTTGTTCCTTGTAAATCCAAATTACTCATCTTTCAATTTCTTCTATGTCCACTTTAAAAACATCTGGCATCCAACACCCTTGGGGATAGACAACTCCAGAGAGGCACCAAGAGAAGAAATATCATGCTCATTACTTTGAAATAACAAATCCCTTATTTTGTAGCTATATTCCCTTGTTCATGACTAGTAAAAATATCTCAACACCACCCTTATCAAGCCCTCTTAGGATCTTCTATGTTCGAGTAAAACTGTCCCTCATTAATCGTGACCGTCATTTATTCCTAGGCCAATTTTAATGTTTGCATCTTATTCAAGAGGGAGAGAGGAGGAAAATGGGTGAAAAAAGCATGTCACATACTCAGACCTTCAGAAGACTTTCTTGATTAGTACAGGTTACAGAGGTTATGGGGAGAATGGAGTTAGGAGGGAGAGATAGATCAGCCAAGATTGATTGGCAGAGTAGCCTTGATGGGCCGAATGGCCTAACTCTACTCGTATTCCTGATGACCTTAACGCGCCTCGCCAAGAGGCTAATAAACCAAATTAGAGCACAAGATTAAAGGGTAATATACTAGCATGGACTGTGGTTTGGTTAATGGACAGAGAGTAAGGATTCTGTCAATAGTGGGGTGCAACAAGAATTGGTACTCATCCACTTGTCCCTTCCTACCCAAACCACCCCAACCCCGGGCACTTTCCCCTGCAACCGCACGAGATGCAACACCTGTCCCTTTACCTCCCCCCTCACCTCCCCCCTCAACTCCATCCAAGGACCCAAACAGTCTTTCCAGGTGAGACAAAGGTTCACCTGCACCTCCTCCAACCTCATCTATTGCATCCGCTGCTCTAGATGCCAACTTATTTACATCGGCGAAACCAAGCGCAGGCTCGGCTATCGCTTCGCTGAACACCTGCGCTCGGTCCGCATTAACCAAACTGATCTCCCGGTGGCCGAGCACTTCAACTCCCCCTCCCATTCCCAGTCTGATCTTTCTGTCATGGGCCTCCTCCAGTGCCATAGTGAGGCCCACCGGAAATTGGAGGAGCAGCACCCCATATTTCGTCTGGGCAATTTGCAGCCCCTTGGTATGAACATCGACTTCTCCAACTTTAGATAGTTCCTCTGTCCCTCTCTTCCTCTCCTCCTTCCCAGATCTCCCTTTATCTTCCTGTCTCCACCTATATCCTTCCTTTGTCCCGCCCCCCCTGACATCAGTCTGAAGAAGGGTCGCGACCCGAAACGTCACCCATTCCTTCTCTCCCGAGATGCTGCCCGACCTGCTGAGTTACTCCAGCACTTTGTGAATAAATACCTAAGAATTGGTACGGCAGCCTCAGCTATTCACAATTTATATCAATGGACTGGATGAGGAGACTAAGTGCAATATATTTGAGAAGAATGCGGAAAGGCTTTGAAGGCCAAGGTGCTAACAAAGGATGAAATATGTGAAAAAGTGTGAAGAAAAAAATGAGCGGAATATTTTAGAAATATTGAGATTGAAAGGTGGCGTTCACAAGTGTACTTATACACAAATCACTGAAGGTCAGCATTCGGATGCAGCAAGCAATTAGGAAGGCAACTGGTATGTTGGGCTTTAGATCGCAAGATATATGGATAACAATAGGATCAAAGAATGTGCAGGAAAGAACTGCAGATACTGGTTTATACCGAAGATAGTCACAAAAAGCTGGAGTAATGCTGGATCAAAAAACATTAGTTTAGTGCAGAAAATTGATGCTGAAACAAAGTTTCTGTCATGACCATTATGAATAGCAGAGCAGGTGTGAGGGGCATGGGTTTCTATGTTTCATGTGTTTATTTTCACAACTTAGTTGTTACTGAATCAGAAACAATGCAATAAGACCAAGATTGGAAGTGGAAGATCAACCATAACTTTATCAGATAGTGGATCAGACATGAAGGTTCACTCGGCCCACTCCTGTTTCTGTTTATGCTCTTATACGGAAAAGGGTCGGGTTGGTGAGAGGGGAAAGGGATTTGGAAGAAGAGACGAAGATTCAATTGATTTTTGAATTGCTTAAAAGTCTAGAATCCGAGTTAACATCTGAGAACAATACGTGACCATTGGCTAAATTTGCCACTTCTTTGGGAACATCAATGAAAGTAGTGGAATGGAAACGTACAGCATGGAAACAGGCCCCTAGGCCCAACGAGTCACCACTGACCACTAGTTTGCGCTGGTTCTGTTATCCCACTTTGTTTTGCACTAGGCATTGCATCTACTTAAATGAATACAATGACTGGACTGCCTTTCATCTGTTTTCTCTCAATTTGTTACACCCAGGGGATCAGACAGCTGTAGGTGCAAATAGAAAAATCCACATGGAAATCTTAACTCACAAAAAATTCAGAATTCTCTTGTCAGCCAGTGATTTAAATCATAATGCTGAGGACATTAAAGCTGTATACAGGTGCTCCTCAGCTTACAATGGGGTTCCGTTCCGAAAAACCCATCCGAAACAGAAAATATTGTAAGTCAAAATGCATTTTGATACACGCGATCACGTGTCTGGAAGCGAGCAGCGGCTCGCTACGGGCCGCTGCTGTTTGCACCATCGCAAAGTCAAAATATCGCAAGTCGAAGCATCGTAAGCCGGGGAGCACCTGTACATGACTTGCAAAGAGATCTTTTGCTTTTCCCCCCTACCCAAAGCCAACATATTTCACCCCATCCCATAATCGTTACCACATACAGGAGGTGATCTTTCAGAGTATAAATTTGTCCAAATATCTACCAAAGTATTGTTTTGAATCATTGGATGAAATTATATGGATGAGGTGGTTATTATTACATACTTCCATGGTTGTAAGGGGGAACATTGTAAAACCAACACAATGCCAATTCTGAGGATCGTGTCAGTTAGCATTCTCCAGGATGATGGATGGCACTATTTAGAGCAGCAACAACAATTTTGGATGAAGAGTCTATGGAGACTGGAAGATGAAAAGACAGTTGGAATTCAGTCGAACATTAGCAGGAAAATGTCTGAAAGCTGCCTTTGGAACCCGAGGAATGAGCACAGCCTTATGCCAAATGCCAACCAAGTGCGTAAATCGTAACTTACCATTTCTCAGCAGTTCAGTATGAGCGTCTTTTTGATGGAGAAGCTCTACATCATAATTTGCAGAAGTATTTGCGTGTTGCTCTTCCTTTAAACAAAGAACAGGTAAAATGTAAAAGCAATATGGATTTGATTGCAATTACTGTAGGTATTACAATATATATGCACCCATGTGCTTATCAGGATTGTAGAAATCCAATTCTTCTTCTGCTGGGCAACGGATATGGTCCAGGTTTAACTTGTTAAAAGCATTGCTTTAAAAGTTCAGCAGAAACATGTTTAAAAATTCACTCTATGGTCATACTAAAACTTACCCAGTTTAGAAACACAAAGAAATTGCACTGTCTGGCTGAATAGACATGCCATATCAGTTCAAACATTCAGAACCATTTAATCCTTGAGCTCAATTATGCTTTGTTCATAGGCCCTAGTGGGCGGTGGAGGGCATACTGACTGGTTGCAACACTGCCTGGCTCAGAACATAGGAAAGTGTAGAAAGTGGTGGCCGTTGCCTAGCCCAGCATGGGTATTGCCAACAAAGGGGATCTCAAGGAAGCACTGCCTTGAAACAGCAGTTCATATCAACGACCCATGCCACACTGTTCCTACTCTCTTCTCGCTGCTCCCATCAGAAAGGTGGCACCAGAGCTTGAGAACCGTTACCTCTAGGTTCAAGAACAGCTTCTTCCTATTAACCATCATGCTCTTGAACAACACTGCACAGCCGTAACCACAAGCCTACCTCAGCATCAATCTATACTAGATTTTGGACTCCGATATTTGCTCTACCTCTGTTCTGGCACAACCATGGCCTAGTTTACATGGAACAACTGCTAGTTTTTGTGTACTTATTATTTGTTGTCCTTGTTGCATCTAATGTCAAGTCAATCAAGTTTATTTGTCACATACACATACAAGATGTGCAGTGAAATGAAAGTGGCAATGCCTGCGGATTGTGCAAAAAAAAAATTACAATTACAGCATAAAAATTAAAATGAATACAGAAAATTTTTTTAGTCCTTGGAGTTATAATAGTTAACAGTCCTGATGGCCTGTGGGAAGAAACTCCGTCTCATCCTCTCCGTTTTCACAGCGTGACAGCGGAGGCATTTGCCTGACCGTAGCAGCTGGAACAGTCCGTTGCTGGGGTGCTAGGGGTCCCTCATAATCTTGCTTGCTCTTGATCTGCACCTCCTGATGTATAGGTCCTGCAGGGGAGTCGAGTGTAGTTCCCATGGTGCGTTCTGCCGAACGCACTACTCTCTGCAGGGCCTTCCTGTCCTGGGCAGAGCTGTTCCCAAACCAGACTGTGATGTTGCCGGACAGATGCTCAGTCTGAAGAAGGGTCTCAACCCGAAACGTTACCAATTCCTTCTCTCCTGAGGTGCTGCCTGACCTGCAGAGTTACTCCAGCATTTTGTGAATAAATATTGCCGGACTGGATGCTCTCTACAGCCACAGAGTAGAAGCATTGAAGGATCCTCAGAGGCCTTCTGAGGGTGTCAAGTTGCACCCAGTAAAAATGTCATTCTTCCTGTTCACATGCAGTGCATTTGACAAATAAACACACTTGCATCTTGGCTGTATCTGATGTTAATTCTTTTCTACACATGAATTAGTTTATATAATGCACTGCTCACCTCAAGCACCAAGAACCACTAACCATTTTACATCTGAATACAATGGATTATCAAAAACAGTGACATATTTGCATGTACTGACACAAATACCTGCATAGATTTCAGTATATTAGATGCAAGGGAATTATGTTAATGCTAATGCAATTGCACATTCAAGTTTATAGAATAACAATTGCTGTAATACTGGAGATCATTGGACCCAGCAAGCCAGTTCCAAACCTCTGACCGATCACATTCAGTTTTCTCACTGGAGCCCTGCAATTGTTCTCTCTTGTTTCTATCTCTTTCCTTTCTCAGTGTTGATAGATAGCCAATACCCTTTAAGCCAGATCATTACTATTTTCTGCTTGAAAAAGTTCTTCCTTATTTCATCACTGCTCTGCCCTTTTTTGCTCCCAACAATTCTGTCAAGGGAAACAACTTTTATTCTTTCATTTAGCCGAATAATTTCCATCAAATCACTTCTTACTTGATTCTAGTCCAATTCACGTTTCTCCAGTCTACCCAACCCCGTAACAGATCATAGTCTGAAGGGTCTCGACCCAAAACATCACCCATTCCTTCTCCCCAGATACCAGCAAGCTAGACACCACCCTCAACGACACCATGCGGATCATCACCGGCTGCCTACGCCCTACTCCGACGGATCTCCTGCCGGTGCTCGCAGGTATCGCACCCGCCAAGCTTCGCAGAGAGTTCTTCACTCATAGGCTGGTGTGCAAGGCCCCATCGGACGCCAAACATTCTTTGCACCACCTCGCCCAGGATTCACAGCAACTAGGACTTCAACGCCTGTCATCTCGTCACCCTTTCTCCCATCATGCAGCGACCCTCTGTGGCTCCGGTTTCAACATACTAGGAGCATGGAGAACCAGCTGGGAACAGACATCGCCACCTCCTCAATTCACTGTCGCACCGAACACCACAGCCCCACCCGGCTCGGACATGCCCCGCAAAGAGTGGGTCGCCCTGAACCGGCTCCGCACAGGGGTCGGCCGGTTCAACGCCAACATGCATCGTTGGGGGTTGCGTCCATCAGCAGCCTGCCGGTGTGGAGCAGACCAGCAAACAGCGCAGCACAGCATTTTCGACTGCACTGTCCTCCGTCCCCCTGGTGGAGGGGTAGACCTCACGGCCCTCGACAACAGCACATTGCACTGGCTACAGCGCCTGGAGGGCGTTACATAATTTCTGCTGCCTCAAATGCAAGAAGAAATCCCCAGAGATGCTGCCTGTCCCGCTGAGTTACTCCAGCATTTTGTGTCTATCTTTGGTTTAAACCAGCATCTGCAGTTCCTTCCTACCCATAGACCCAAAATGCTGGAGTAAGTCAACGGGTCAGACAGTATCTCTGGAGAAAAGGAATCGGTCACATTTCGGGTCGGAACCCTTCTTCAGAATCCTCAGTTTATCTTCGGTATAAACCACCAACTGCAGCTCCTTCCTTCCCATAACAGATCAATTGGTCTGATCTCATTTTTGCATGTGGAGATATGGCCATTAAGGTATGAAACTATTATGTGGAGATATGGCCAATTAACTTCCAAGCCGCCATGTTATTGGGAAACGGGAGGAAACCGGAGCACCCGGAGGAAACTCACGCAATGAGAGAGAGAACGTGCAAACTCCTCGCAGACAGCATCCGAGGTCAGTATTGAACCCGGGTCTCCGCCTCTTGAGATAGCAGCACTACCAGCTCTAAAAACAAATATCAAACTTTTTTAGTGCTGTTCCTTATTGATGCAAGAGTCACAGAAGAGATAATGGAGAAGCCCATCTAGCTCATTCTTCTACAGCAATTTGGAAATCCCCAATAATGGAAATCTCTTTTAAATGCATCCAGAAATGGGCTCTCCTCAACTTTTCTCAGTAGATCTTTCAATATTTTGTTACTTGGCAATAACCCCATCAGTTTTGAGCTTCACTTTCACCTCTGGGTTATCCATGTTTAGATTATGCATCTGTCGCCCAATTTTAATACCAGTCTCAATTAACTTTGTGATTTTTTCCTCCCGAGAATGACTGCTAATGTTGGCATCTATTGTCTTTCACCAGTTTCCATTAAAATAATAATAGTGAGCCAAGTTCTTGAACTGCTGCACTCCCTGCTGGTAACAGATTTGATATTACTTGGTTGCTCTGTGACTTAAACATACAGGTCCTCTCCAAGTTACAAATGCCCGACGTATGTACAGCCCATACATGAATGAGCATTTGGGAGACCAGTGGGGTCGGTTTGCTGGCTGCTGCAGGTCTGTTCTGTACGACCTCAGCTGACAGCTATATCTGAATGGTTGAGTTAAACATTCTGGTTTAGAAACATAGAAACATAGAAAATAGGTGCAGGAGTAGGCCATTCGGCCCTTCGAGCCTGCACCGCCATTCAATATGATCATGGCTGATCATTCAGCTCAGTAGCCTGTACCTGCCTTCTCTCCATACCCCCTGATCCCTTTAGCAAAAAGGGCCACATCTAACTCCCTCTTAAATATAGCCAATGAACTGGCCTCAACTACCTTCTGTGGCAGAGAATTCCACAGACTCACCACTCTCTGTGTGAAGAAATGTTTTCTCATCTCGGTCCTAAAAGACTTCCCCCTTATCCTTAAGCTGTGACCCCTGGTTCTGGACTCCCCCAACATCGGGAACAATCTTCCCGCATCTAGCCTCTCCAACCCCTTAAGAATTTTATATGTTTCTATAAGATCCCCCCTCAGTCTTCTAAATTCCAGCGAGTACAAGCCCAGTCTATCTAGTCTTTCCTCATATGTAAGTCCCGCCATCCCAGGGATCAATCTGGTGAACCTTCTCTGTACTCCCTCTAAGGCAAGAACGTCTTTCCTCAGGTTAGGAGACCAAAACTGCACACAATACTCCAGGTGCGGTCTCACCAAGGCCCTGTACAACTGCAGCAGAACCTCCCAGCTCCTAAACTCAAATCCTCTTGCTATGAATGCCAACATACCATTCGCTTTCTTCACTGCCTGCTGCACCTGCATGCTTGCTTTCAATGACTGGTGCACCATGACACCCAGGTCACGTTGCATCTCCCCTTCTCCCAATCGGTCACCATTCAGGTAATACTCTGCTTTCCTGTTCTTGCCGCCAAAGTGGATAACCTCACATTTATCCACATTATATTGCATCTGCCATGCATTTGCCCACTCGCCTAATCTATCCAAGTCACTCTGCAGCCTCCTAGCATCCTCCTCGCAGCTAACACTACCACCCAGCTTCGTGTCATCCGCAAACTTAGAGATGTTGCATTCAATTCCCTCGTCCAAATCATTAATATACACTGTAAATAACTGGGGTCCCAGCACTGAGCCTTGCGGTACCCCACTAGTCACTGCCTGCCATTCTGAAAAGGACCCGTTTATTCCTACTCTTTGCTTCCTGTCCGCCAACCAATTTTCTATCCACCTCAACACTGAACCCTCAATACCGTGTGCTTTAAGTTTGTACACCAATCTCCTATGTGGGACCTTGTCGAAGGCCTTCTGAAAGTCCAGATATAACACATCGACTGGTTCTCCCTTATCCACTCTACTAGTTACATCCTCGAAAAATTCTATAAGATTCGTCAGACATGATTTGCCTTTGGTAAATCCATGCTGACTTTGTCCGATGATTTCACCACTTTCCAAATGTAATGCTATCACATCTTTAATAACTGATTACCAACATATTGCCCGAGATTACACAATGTTGTTATTTAAATTGCAAACTGTTTGGGTTACGAACAGTTCTCAGGAATGGAACCCTCTCATTACATGGGGAGGTCCTATATCTGAACATGGTGGAAGGCTCGATTTTAATCATGTGTAGTCTTTCCGCTGACTGGATAGCAAGAAACAAAAGCTTTTCACTGTGCCTTGTTACACATGACGATAAACTAAACGAAACTATTGAGAATTGGACTGATGTCACATACAGGGCAAGGAAAGCAAACATATTTCCTTCCCTAAAGAACTGCAGATGCTGGTTTACCAAGAAAATACACAAAATGCTGAAGTAACTCAGTGGGTCAGGCAGCATCCCTGGAGAACATGGATAGGTGACATTTCGGGTCGGGACCCTTCTTCAGACAAAGGCATGGGACCCATCTTATCCTTCTTCCTTCCCTAAAGGACCCGGATACAGAGATTTTATAACAATTCAACAGCTTTTTGTTTGGTTTTTCCAAAATCACCGTTGTACTAATACACGGACAATTTTGTTGTACCCAGAATAGTGGTCACAAAACCATACATAACATAGTTAACCTGAGTGACAAACATCTGACTTGTGGGGAAAAAAGGTTTTACTTTTAGTTTGAAACAATTTTGTGAAGTAATTATTTTTAAACCGTGTATGCAAGGCAACCAACAATAAACGGATTGCAGCAGTTACGTCATCATTGCATGCCACACAAATACTATACAGGATAGAGACATAAAAACACGTAATGGAAAGAACAATACAGATGTAAAGGAGCAGTTTTAGTGACAGTATCATACAAAGGGTCTTACAATGATGTTTCTACAAGAACAGACAAAAAAAGATGATTATATTGCACACCACAGTGTGTTGCAAGCAATATAACCTTTTGATCAGTTTCATGATCTAATGTTCTATTTTAAATTCAAATTTACTAACCTGTTCACTGACATTGAATGTGGGCTAGCAAACAGAAATATGATGTGGAGAGAAAATAATTTGAAAATTACTTTGAAAAATGTTAAATTTTCACAGACTGAAAAATAAATAAAAAACAATTAGATGCAGTGTTTTAGTTCAAATAAAACTTCTGAAGTGTTAGACCCACCTTCATAGGTATGTTTGTAATAGTGGTGGAGGCAAGGTCAAAATGCTGCTGGACAAGGGACATGAGCTTTGAAGGCAGCTGCCTTCCAGCACGGACACTGTGCACTTCACTCGTTAGGACCAAGGAGACCTGTGGCAACAAAGTGGACAACAATCAACTAGGATCATTGAAAGGCAAAGATAAACTAGATAAACCATAAAGATTAACGTTGTCGCTATAAATCACAGGTTTGGTATATTGACAACAGTTCCATTAAAATAGCATATTTTGGTTAATTTATTTAGCACCCTTAATTGCACCTCAATGCACATTCCACAGCATAATCACAACCAAAACTAACTTGAAACTAGACAGGAATAAATTGTAATGGTGTGGGAAGGAACTGCAGATGCTGGTTTACACTGAAGGGTGGGGGAGGGACGGAGAGAGAGGGGATGCAAGGGTTACTTGCAAGGATCTCAGAAGTGCATTTTAAGAGTTAAAGGAGTAGAGAAATACATCAAAAGTAGGCACAAAATGCTGGAGTAACTCAGCGGGACAGGCAGTATCTCTGGAGAGAAGGAATTTCTTATCTCCAGAGATGCTGCCTAAGTTACTCCAGCATTTTGTGTCTTCCTTCGATTTAAACCAGCATCTACAGTTCTTTCTTACACAGGGAAATACATCATATGGGCCTAGATTTTAAAATATAAAATTAGCAGTTTATAATGCGTTGCACTGAAGTCAAGGGAAGGGCAGACCAGATTTTTAATAGTCAATCTGATGTGAGTGAATTTAGATTGTCCTCAATGTTAAAATTATAGATTTTATAAAATTGTAAACTTTTTGGAACTATTCTGAATGGCGAGTTTATGCAACAAATGTATTAGGCAAGGATTATAAGGGCATATAGGTTGAAGATGGGCTTCTGTTCAAGACCAAGTTTGACAGCAGAGAAATGAGCCCTTCATTGCAGAAGTCTGAAGAAGAGTCTCGACCCGAAACGTCATCCATTCCTTCTCTCCAGAGATGCTGCCTGACCTGCTGAGTTACTCCAACATTTTGTGATACCTTCGATTTGTACCAGCATCTGCAGTTATTTTCTTATACACCTTCATTGCAGCACATCTGTGCCAATCATCTACACTAAATCTGCATCTACACTAATTCCATTTGCCCATGTTAGGTCCATTTCCTTCTACTCCTGGCCTATTTAAGTGCTTGGTTAAATGTATCTTAAACATGGTAATTGTGGACGATCAACCATGATCACAGTGAATGGCGGTGCTGGCTCGAAAGGCCGAATGGCTTACTCCTGTATCTATTGTCTGTTGTCATCCATTTCCACCACCTCCTCTGGCCAGTATCAACCACTGCCTGAACAAATGTGCAATACACAAACCCATCCAATTACATGCCCCTAGCTTATCTACCGAGAGAAAACAGCTACTCAGGGACACAGTAATTATGGTTCTTTTAACTTTCAACCATTCTTCCTTCCTATTAATAATTTGCTATTAACTTCTATTAATAGATAAGGGTGAGCTAGAGATGGCGGTGTATGTGGATTTTCCGAAATTCGTTGATAAAAGAGTTTAAAATTAAAAAGTTTAAAAAAAATGTTTGCTGCAGGGGATTTTGTGCTGAAAGACTGAAAATTGATAGACAGGCAGGAAAAGGGCCAAATGGCCTTCTCGTGCTTTTCTATGTACTTTGTTAGTATTATGCTGCAGGCCAAAGTTGGGTGAGCACAGTCATTAAAGGTAGAAACTTGCCATAACGAGTGAAAGCATAGAGGAAACATTGGTCCAGAAACGTGCCTAGCTCTTGTCTGGTAACATTAGCTTTACTGGACAAAGAACCACCTGCATTCAGAGGCTACAGCATCTATACAGCGATTTGGTCCATTTTGTCCCTAACCTGTAGGTTAGGACTCTTCCAGCTATCTCTTGAATGCGCCGAGGGTTCCTGTCTCCAACGCTATTTCAGAAAGATCATCCAAATCCTCAACTAATCCCCAAATGAAAATCGTTTTTCTCATTTTCCCTTCAAACCCTTCTATTAATTAGCTAAAACATAATGGCATGCTGTGTTCCAAATCGGTACAGAAAATATAACTTACATCTTTCTTGGGACGATCTGAAACTAGGCTGTCTTCACCCACTGTGTACGTGTGAATTAAAACCAGTTCACAATGCTGAATCTGCATCAAGCTGAAAGAAAACAAAAAACACTGAGCAAACTATCTTCTGCCTAAAGAGTTACATCTCTTCATATTTAGAAACTTCCAGCTGACAGAAGCCGTTGATCATTGCATTTCTCACCAAAATAAAAAATATAATAATAATACATTTTATTTATATAGCGCTTTTCATATACTGGCATAATTGTCCTTGCTAAATGGTGTTAAATGCTTGAAAATCAAGTACTTTTCATTTCTAGATATAGGTACATACAAAAACTGAAATACCTGGGCTGTTTCCTCTCTGCAGTATGCAAGAGTGACATCTTTCTTCACGTCGGGGCAGCACGGTGGCGTAGTGGTAGAGTTGCTGCCCTACAGCCCCAGGGATCGGGGTTCGATCCTGACCACGGGTGCTATCTATACTGAGTTTGTACACTCTACCTGTGACTACTTGGGTTTTCTTTGGATACTCCCGTTTCCTCCCACACTCCAAAGACGAACAGGTTTGTAGGTCAAGTGGCTTTGGTAAAGATTGTAAATTGTCCCTGGTGTGTGTCGGATAGTGCTAGTGTATGGGGATCGTTGGTCAGTGCAGACTCGGTGGGCCGAAGGGCCTGATTCTGCGCTGTATCTCTAAACTAAACTTTTACGAAGCCTGCTATGTAGACTGGTGCTCCACCTTCTGGCCTGACTGGGAATATTTAGTCCCAATCTGGTCTTATTTTCCTACTCTCTTCCTGCACATTGATTAAATGTCTCAAAACATCAAATGTCTCAAAACAATGAGACAAAAGGCAAATACACAATGGGCTGCAGTTGGATATGAGCCACTGTTTACTGTTGTTCAAATGCAAAGTTAACCCCATAGCTTTTAAAGTATTACTTCAAACAAGAAAAAGTAGCTTCCATTAGAAACAAAAAACTGCAGATACTGGTTTACCATGACAAGACACAAAATGCTGGAGTAACTCAGCAGGTCAAGCAGTATCCCTGGAGAACATGGATAGGTGACATTCTTTAGACTGGGTTAGTCTGAAGAAAGGTCCCGACCCAAAACGTCACCTATCCATGCTCTCCAGAGATGCTGCCTGACCCGCTGAGTTACTCCAACATTTTGTGTCTTTCAAAAATAGCTTCAAGCTCTTCTGGCAAATGGATATGCTGAGACTTCATAGCTTGTTGAATACAACACAACTTGAATGCTGCATGTATTTTCAGTTATCGAAAATCAACCACTTAAAGCCTAAGATATTGTCTATTGTCTATAAGATAGATACAAAATGCTGGAGTAACTCAGCGGCACAGGCAGCTCTCTGGAGAGAAGGAATGGGTACGTTTCAGGTCGAGACCCTTGTAGATTGTGCATGCTAGCTCACCTTCACTATATATATATAGCATAACATTCACTATGCTTGCTGCTAATTCCACACATGATCCAGACACCGACAGCACATCCTGCCAGTGTGCGAACCGGCACCACATCTGTTCCTCCCCGACCACTCAAGTTTAACCCACCCGCACCCCTCTGGGGACACCTGCCTGTCTGTGCCTCCGCTGCCCGGTCTGTCAGCCCTTCCGGCCTCGCCTGTGGCCTCGCCGACAGGCCATTGTCTCCCGTCCCATCGCCAGCAATAGACAATAGACAATAGGTGCAGGAGTAGGCCATTCAGCCCTTCGAGCCAGCACCGCCATTCAATGCGATCATGGCTGATCACTCTCAATCAGTACCCCGTTCCTGCCTTCTCCCCATACCCCCTCACTCCGCTATCCTTAAGAGCTCTATCCAGCTCTCTCTTGAAAGCATCCAACGAACTGGCCTCCACTGCCTTCTGAGGCAGAGAATTCCACACCTTCACCACTCTCTGACTGAAAAAGTTCTTCCTCATCTCCGTTCTAAATGGCCTACCCCTTATTCTTAAACTGTGGCCCCTTGTTCTGGACTCCCCCAACATTGGGAACATGTTTCCTGCCTCTAATGTGTCCAATCCCCTAATTATCTTATATGTTTCAATAAGATTCCACACAATGTCACCGCTCTCTGGGGCCGGTTCCACCGGACTCGTCTCCAGCGGGACTGTACCGTACACGTGCAGGTCGTGCCTGCCGGCCCACCGTGAAGTACCAGGCCTAACACTTGAACTTTGAGTGACATTCAACGGGCTACGTTTGGACTGCCTTTGTCAATATCAGTTTACCTGTACTTATGTCAGTCGCACATGAGCGGTGATATATATTATAAGATCCACGGCGACTACTGTATCTTTATTTTATTATGTATTCTTTCCTTGAGAGGAAGGATGTAGATTGTGCATGCTAGTTCACCTTCACTATATATATATAGCATCACATTCACTATGCTTGCTGCACATTCCACACACGATCCAATCCGGATCTTCACTCCCACCTTGACTATGTACGCTGCCGGTCGCTGCCTTGCAGGTGGACCGCGACCAGACTGTGAAGACGATAGCACTTATTGTTACCTCTGCTTAGGTACAAATAAAACTATGAGTTGCAACTCTTGTGTATTGGCGTGAATACTCAACAACCCTCAACCCGAATCGTCATCCATTCCTTCTCTACAGAGATGCTGCCTGTCCCGCTGAGTTAGTTCAGATTTTTGTGTCTATCTTCGGTTTAAACCAGCATCTGCAGTTCCTTCTCACACACTCAAAGCCTAGTTCAATAATTCACAATATATGCAGAGAATTTAATACCTGAAAGCAAACAAATACTAAAAAAATCTCTTTTTAATGCAGCGGACACAGTAAATCAGAATAAAGTTATTTTGCTTTGAATATTAGACCCAAACTTACTTATCAGAACTAGCTGCTAATTTGTTGTGCTCGTGGATCGTCTCTTGGACACAGTCTTCTAACATTCGCACATGACTGTCGCTGTGAGACAAATTGAAAGGAAATAAAAAGGAATCAGTACAAACTTGATAATCCACATCGTCCACAGTAAAAATATAAACATATAACTACTAAATAATTAGGTGTATCTTCATTTTTGGTTAAAGAGTAACTTTGCTTTCATTCAATTTCAGTGGATTCCACGATGGCTGCAGAGTCCTATGTGGGATCCGCCGACTGTGCGGATGCCACAAAGGTGGAACAAGTTGAGCTTGACAGTGCGTGTGGGTGGGTGGATGATTTTGCATGTTGTACTCTTTTGCTGACACAAAACATTGGAGTAACTCAGCGGGACAGGCAGCATCTTTGGAGAGAAGGAATGGGTAACGTTTCGGGTCGACACCCTTCTTCTGAAGAAGATTCCTTCTCTCCAGAGATGCCGCCAGTCCCACTCAGTGTCTACAGTTTAAACCAGCGTCTACAGTTCCTTCCTACACAAATGTGCAAATAGTACAGGGATGGAAAGCAATCAAATCAGAGGTGGCTGATGCACGTAATGCTAACCTTTTGGCATTAGTTATACAGATGATACGTCCTCGGTTGCTAACTCTGTCTGCATTCTCCATCAAAGTAGTTCGGGCTTCATGCTGATAATCTGTACATTTGCACAGGACCTCCACTGCCTCGACTAAGCCATGCAGCACACTGCAACACTCCGGGTCCATGCGTGGATTGGGAGGCCCAACAGCTGCTAAGGCTGACATCAGCTGTTGAAGAAAAATAATCTGTCATTGCCTGCACTGCACAGCAATAGAAAAACAGTTTTTTTAATCATAGAGGTAACTGTGAAAATAAGTGGTTATTTCAGAAAAGTGTGGAGTAAATTCTGAAACTAGGTAATGGAGCTATTGAATAAATGTGGAAGGAGGATATTCCGCCACTTTATCTTTGACGGCTCCTTTGCAGGATTATAAATTAATCCCTCTTCCCCACAATATATCCCCTGTATTTATTCATCTCCCTCACCTTTAAAACAGTGCATATCATCGCACAACAATTCGTCTCAACACCCCTCCTAATATTTATTGCTCAGAAATAAACGCAAGGATATGAAACAGGAGTAGGCCAGTAGGCCCCTGAAGTCTACCCTGTTATTCAATGTGTAGGAAGGAACTGCAGATGCTGTTTTAAAATGAAGATAGACACAAAAAGCTAGAGTGACTCAGCGGGGCAGGCAGCATCTCTGGAGACAAGGAATGGGTGACCTTTTGGGTCGAGACCCTTCCCGAAACGTCACCCATTCCTTGTCTCCAGAGACGCTGCCTGTCCCGCTGAGTCATTCCAGCTTTTTGTGTCTATCTTTGTTATCCAATGTGATGACTAATCTATATTGGCCTCAACTGCTCTTCCATGTCAGGTACCAAAACCCCCAATTATTTTCAAATATAGATTGATTGAAAGATACATCATGGAAAAGGGCTCTTCAGCCTTCCAGGTAGAGGCTGATCATTGATCACCCATTCACACTGGTTCTGTTACCCCATTTTCATATCCACAGCCTACACACTAGGGGCAATTTACAGAAGACAATTAACCTACAAGTCTTTGAGATGTGGGAGGAAATCGGCACAACGTTTAGTTGAGTTTAGTTTAGAGACACAGCACAGAAACAGGCCCTTCATCCCATTGAGTCTACTCCGAGCAGCAATTCCTGTACACTACAAACTAGGGACAATTTACAATTTTTACCAAAGCCTATTAACCTACAAACCTGTACGTCTTTGGAGTGTGGGAGGAAACCGGAGCACCCGGAGGAAACCCACGCAGTTACAAGGAGAATGTACAAACTCCGTACAGTCAGCACCTGTAGTCGTGATTGAACGCGGGTGTGTGGCGCTGTAAGGCAGCAACTGTACCACTGCTCCACACCTGTAGGAAACTTACGTGCTCTCTCTCTCTCTCTCTACCTTAAATACATTTGATCTGGCTACCCCCCCCCCCCCCAGAGGATGAGCATTCCAGAGTCACTATCCTCCAGCGCAAATGTCTTTGCACACCAGTTTCTAATGTCTGTTCCCTTATATATGCCATACCTCCTTGTTTGTGACTCACCTACTAGTGAAAACATTTAACCTGCCAACTCCCTCAGGATCTGATATGTTTGAAATAGGCACAATAGCTGAGTTCTAGTCTTTCAGTGTGCTTTCCTCGCCAGTGTACTTTCTGACGAGTCTCTGCTCTTTCAACGTCTGCAGCAAGGTGCTGCAGATGTTCTATCAATCGGTGGTAGCCAGTGCCATCTTTTTCGCTGTCGTGTGCTTGGGCAGCAGGGCGAAGACCGTGGACACCAACAGAATTAACAAGCTCATCAGGAAGGCTGGCTCCGTCCTGGGAGGGGGGAGTTGGATTCATGGGATGTGGTCTTGGAGGGGAGGATGCTCCTCAAACTGCGGAGAATCTTGGACAATACAGCTCACCCCCTCCATGACACACTGAGGGGCACCTTCAGCAACAGACTGGTCCCACCAAGATGCAGCACAGAACGCCACAGACGATCCTTTTTCCCTGTTGCTATCAAACTGTACAATTCCTCCCCCCTTCTGTCATGGGGTAGACTGACTCCACTCGCCGCCTCCCCCCGCCGCCCCCCCCTCCCCAATATTTGCACATCACCAATCCTGGACTTTCCACTCGTTACTTTAATTTCATGTTTCATGTATCTTGTTGTGTATTATGACTGTTGGCAGACCAATTTCCGTCCTGGGATAAATAAAGTGCTATCATATTGTTTCGTATCATTTCGTAGTCAGTCAACAAACAAGGTTTTATCTTATTGCTCTACGAGGAAAACCAAGGTTATTACCGTTTATGTTTAAACATTAACTTTGCTTCCCTCTTCACTGCTGGTACAGATAACCTTGTAGAATAAGCGAGTTTGGTATGGCAACTGTGCATGCCCAGGTCATGGGGCATTCGGAATAAACATTCTCGCCAGCTGAGCTACTGTGTGTATATGGACCTGCGTATTTATTTCAATAAGATTTTAAAATCAATTTATCCGTCAAATATGTCAGCAGTGGGCCACAGTGTACTGCGGGATGCACAAATCCACAATTGTATCTATTCAAATTATTGACTCAATACAGCACCAGCCTTGAAAACGCAAGAATACCTGGAGCGAACCTGTCAATTATCAAATCCCTGGCATTAGCCTGAGTCACAGCCATTCTAATTTGAAGGTGGACACACAATGCTGGAGTAACTCAGCGGGTCAGGCAGCATCTCGGGAGAGAAGGAATGGGTGACGTTTCGGGTCGAGACCCTTCTTCAGACTCACTCACTGCTCCCCCTCTGTGATGTCAGCATTCAAATTCGATATTGATTTACACGAATTACAAGTTGTTTGGTCAACCAATTTGAGACAGTCCTTACATTCTTATCTAAACAACCTTCCTGGAATGAAGGAATCGAGGAGAATGTGCTGTTTGGGTGGTGGGTTGGAAAGGTCCGATTGGATTCGAACAGGCTGGTTAAACTTTGGAGGTGCGTTGGCTTAAATAAAGATGCTGTCGCTTTAACCTCTGGGGTTGGTTCCGATCTGTCAGGGCACAGTTGGGAGTCGGGTCCGGGTGACCGGGCAGTGATAATTATGAGAATCTACAGCCATTTAAACTGCATCCAAACTAGAGGCTTCACTCAGGAGTGGGTCGCAGCTCCCCAGCTGACGGGATCTGTTCTCGCTCTCTTTGAAGTAGGTGCCGCCTGGCCCAGCAAGTGGGCAAACGTGGAGCCAACCCGTAATATGAGTGGGAGCATTTTCTCAGTCAGACTTTGTCGACAGTTGGGGTGGGGGATCTGGGAGAGAGAGCTGGCGTTGCTGCACAGATGGAACCGTTTAATAATGACCCATTAAAATCCCCCCCTTCGGCCACCTGGGCTGATCTGATCAGACAGCTCTCTCACTTGCTCGCTGCGTGCCCGATCCTAATGCAGAACCTCCACAAAACCTTTGGGCTTCGGGTAACACCTGCACAAATATCATATCATATCATCATATATATACAGCCGGAAACAGGCCTTTTCGGCCCACCAAGTCCGTGCCGCCCAGTGATCCCCGCACATTAACACTATCCTACACCCACTAGGGACAATTTTTACATTTACCCAGCCAATTAACCTACATACCTGTACGTCTTTGGAGTGTGGGAGGAAACCGAAGATCTCGGAGAAAACCCACGCAGGTCACGGGGAGAACGTACAAACTCCTTACAGTGCAGCACCCGTAGTCAGGATCGAACCTGAGTCTCCGGCGCTGCATTCGCTGTAAAGCAGCAACTCTACCGCTGCGCTACCGAGCCTCTGCCAACAAGGGCTGGCGAACTGTGCTGCTCAACGTGCATTGGGCGAGATGGCTGGGGGAAACGCACCGCAACCACCGTAAACTTGGAACAGCAGACCCTCCACTCAATCTATCCAATACTAAAGGGCAGGCATTTCGCAGTTAAATGTCTTATATCGGATTGGCCACTCCTTCGCACGGCCAACCCTGTACTCAGTTTTCCTCGGAGATGAATCTTTGCCTTAACGGTACATTCACGCCACCTGTAGGTAAAGCATCAGCCCACACCACACTGATACAGTCGTTGCCTACTTCAAATTAAATATATTTTTACACATAAACTATGAATAAAGATAAGAAAATGTTTCAAACACAAGTAATATCTTCTTATTCCAGCAGCAAACACATTAAGGATTAAATGAAAATAATAAATTCTTTAACTTTTTGAATATCTCATAATTGCAGATTAATGAACTGAACTAGAACTGGGACTGTATAAGCAGTGCATGAACAGCAGAACAAGAAAGGAAGCTATTGTGTTGACAGAATTCTAGATTAATTCCTTGGTAGAATAGTTAACAATTTATACTGTTTATACGGTGCTGCACTCGCTTTTTTTTAATCCCAAATGACCTGATTGAGAATGATCAGCCATGATCACATTGAATGGCGGTGCTGGCTCGAAGGGCCGAATGGCCTCCTCCTGCACCTATTGTCTATTGACAAATCCCGTGACTCCTTGCATTTATGGAGATACCAAACTCACTTATTGTGATGCAATAAATGTAACATGAGTCCAACAAAGGAGATTCAGGACTGGGCATGTTATCTTTCAGAATGGAAGATGTTCCAAAAAACACAGGGAAAGAGAAAAATGAGCTTGGTCGCAGTATTAATTACAGAAAGCAATTAATAGGTGAAATGTTGAAGGAACAATGGGCAATATTTAAAGTCATGTTTCGGATTTAGCCCAGGTATATTCCCACAAGAGGAAGGTTTCGAAAGCCAGAGAGGTCCCAGGGTGACAAAGAACACAACGAAAGATAAAAGGTGTATGACATTGGTAAAATAACTCCAGTAAGAACCAGGCTGATTATAGTACATTGAGACTAGAATCAGAGAGCAAAATAAGATGGTTGGAGTGTGTTTGTGAAGAGAAGGGTAGCTTTTTGCATTTATATAAGAACTAGATACGAACAGAAATGGTGAGCCAATGATGGATAAATGAAGAGTTTCATGCGTAGGCACACAAGGCTCTAGAGGACTAGATTCAAAGCATGCATTTATCTTTATCAAATAAACTGGTGCTGATAAGATATCAATAGTTGCAGAGGTAATGGATGGAGTGGAAATTCATGTGGAGGCTCAATAAAGAATGAATAAAGTAAACATGTTACCAGGTCAAGGTGAGATGGTTGGGGAGATAGATGGAGATTACAAAAGGTCTTGCCATAGATAATCATCAATCCTCATTTGAAACGGGGAAAGCATGAGTAATGTCTTCATGGATGTCCTTTGACAAGGTACAGTATGGTAGGCAGGTCTGGAAGATTGGTTCATATGGGATCGAGGACGAGCTAGCCAATTGTATACAAAATTGGTTTGAAGGTAGGAGACAGGGGATAGTTGTAGAGGTCAAGTCAAGTCAAGTCAATTTTATTTGTATAGCACATTTAAAAACAACCCACGTTGACCAAAGTGCTGTACATCTGATTAGGTCCCAAGGAAAAAAAATGAAACATACAGTAGCACGCAAACAGTTCACAGCGCCTCCTCAATGAGCCTCAAACGCTAGGGAGTAGAAATAGGTTTTGAGCCTGGACTTAAAGGAGTCGATGGAGGGGGCAGTTCTGATGGGGAGAGGGATGCTGTTCCACAGTCTAGGAGCTGCAACCGCAAAAGCGCGGTCACCCCTGAGCTTAAGCCTAGAC
Organism: Rhinoraja longicauda; assembly: GCF_053455715.1. NCBI lineage: Eukaryota > Metazoa > Chordata > Chondrichthyes > Rajiformes > Arhynchobatidae > Rhinoraja > Rhinoraja longicauda. Next base: position 33,471,076 of record NC_135975.1, read on the forward strand.
CGCTGGATAGTGTGTAGGAAGGAACTGCAGATGCTGATTTACACCGAAGATAGATGCAAAATCAATCAAAAAGTGTAACTCAGCTGGTCAGGCATCTCCGGAGGAAAGGAATGGTTATGGTTCGGGTCGAGATCCTTCTTGTTTTTCAGACTCTCAGGCCTATAACGAGTGGTGTGCTGGATGTACTGTTGTTTGTTATTTATTTCAACAATTTAGATATGAACATAGGGCATTGTTTATAGGTTTGCCAAATTGATGCTATAGTGAACCAATGAAGGTGGCAATCTAAGATTACACTGGGATCTTGATCAACTGAGCTGACACTCTGAGGAATGATAGAGTAATTAATTAGGATAAATGCGAGGTGTTGCTCTTTGGTAAGACAAACAAGGTAGAATTCACTGTAAATGGGAGGCACTGAGGAGTGTTGTAATACAGAGAGTCCTCAGAGTGTAGGTACACGATTCTATAACAACCGCAACACGGGTAGACAGGGTAGTGAAGGCGGCATTTTGCATACTTGCTTTCAGCAGTCAGGTTATTGAGCACAGGAGTTGGACGTCACTGTATAGCATACATTGGTATGGCCATGTTCAGAGTACTGTGTACTGTTCCGGTTGTTCTAAAATAGGGAGGATGTCCTTAGACTGGAAAGGATGCAAAAAAGATTTACAAGGATGTTACTGTGTCGGGAGGGCTTGAGATACAAGGAAAGGCTCGATAGGCTGGTCTTTCTTTGGGATGTGGGATGTACGAGACTGAGGGATGATCTTACAGAGAATATAAAATCATGAAAGGCACGGATAAGTGATAAGCCACAGTCGTTTCCTCCAGGGTAGGGAAGTTTAACACATTTAAAACACTCTTAGAGAGGAACAGGAACTTGGATTGGAAATATTTGGAGAGATATTGGCCACGGTATAGACAACTGGGACTAGCTTTGTTAGGCAACTTGGTCGGAATAGACGAGGTGGGCCAAAGGGCATGTTTCTGGCTGTGTAGCTCTATGGCTGTGTAGCTCTATGACTCATTGGAAAATGATATATCTAACGCCCTTGTACAAAAAATGGAGTGCAAAACATGCCCGCCCGACAACTACAGACCTATCAGTTTAATCTTGGTGCAGCAGTTTAAGAAATAATCATCAAGGCAAATTTTAGATTGGTAAAGAAACCCACAGTCCATTCAATGGAAAACCACGATTGTCTTAGCTGCCTGTATTTTCAGTCAACATAAAAAAGACCGATGAAGGATATGCAAGAGATAATAATAATAATAATAATAATAATAAGCATTTATTTTATATAGCGCCTTATCGGGTGCTCAAAGCGCTTTACAAAAACAATCAACATAAAAACAGACAAACTATCCTAACGGAAAAGCGGTGAATAAACAACGCCAGCGTCCTCTCACGTCAGGGTCCGGCAGTAGACAACAAAAAGCACAGGACACACAGATACAATTTTTACACAAACAGCCATCACAGTGATTGCTCTAGGCACACCCTCACTGTGATGGAAGGCAAAGAAAAGTCTTATCTCCTCCTCATTCTTCTCCCGTGGTGCCACGAGGTGATCGAGGCTCCCAACTTTTTGAAGCCCCCACCGGGCGATGGAAAGTCCCAGGGCCGAGCCAAGCAGGCCGATGAAAGTCCTGAGCCCCCACCGGGCGATGGAAAGTCCCAGGGCCGAGCCGAGCAGGCCGATGAAGGTCCTGAGCCCCCACCGGGCGATGGAAAGTGCTGCGGCCGGGCCACGCAGGGCGATGAAGGGCCTGCGAGCGGGTCGATCGTACCTCGCGCTTCGGGGCGGTCGAAGCTGCTACGGCTGGAGCTCCCAAAAACCGGTCGCCAGCCAGGGACCTGCGAACTCCCGATGTTGCGGTCTGCAGGGCCCACGGCCGAAGCCTCCGAGATGGTAAGTCCAGGCCCTGCGACGGGAGTCTTCAAGGTCGATCCCAGCTGGAGGCCGCCGACTCCACGATGTTAGGCCGTAGCGCGAACGGAGATACGACACGGTAAAGGTCGCATCTCCGTTGAGGAAGAGATTAGAAAAAAGGTTTCCCCCAACCCCCCCACCACCCCCCCACATACACAGAGTTAAAAATAGAACAAAACGTACATTAAACGATGACAATAGACAAAAAACAAAAAAAAGACAGAGAGACTGCCGGTGAGCCGCAGCTGCAGAACACAGCCACGCCCCTTTATTTGGGGTGTTGTCTACATGGATTTTCAGAAGACATTTCAGAAAGTCCCACACAAAAGATGCTTTAGCAAAATCAAGGTCCATCGAATTTAAGTGTCTCCAGTGTGAGAAATTCGCTTAAAAGTAGCAAGAACAGTTGTGGTAAATTGACTTTCTTTTTATATTGGAGGATAGTAGACAAGGTGTTCCTCAAGGGTCAGTTTCAGGACCAATGCTTTATCTAATTATATTAATAGCTTTCACATGGATGTTCATAAATGAGATGAGCAGAATTAGACCATTTGGTGCATCAAGTCCACTCAGCCATTCAATCATGGCGGCTCTATCTTTGCCTCTTAACCCCAGTCTCCTGCCTTCTCCCCATAAACCCGACACCTGCTGTGCAAGCTAAAGTTTCCAAACCTTCATCTGTGAATATGCAATAAACAGGAGGAGGTAGCAACAGACTGCAGGAGGGCATGAATAGATAGTCTGGCTGAATAGATAGCCAAGTGCCAGAAGAAATGTAATACAAAGTGCGAGGGAACATACTTTGGCAGAAATAATTTAGACCAAATGGCACTTCTAAACAATGTGCAGGAATAAAAGGACTTAGGTGCACATGTGTGTTAATTCTTTGAAATACAACGGGAATATTGAGAGAATAGCTAGTATGTCAGATTTATTACATAAGGGATACTAACGCAAGAAAGTTATGTTCAAGATAGACACAAAATGCTGGAGTAACTCAGTGGATCAGGCAGCATCTCTAGAGAAAAGGAATAGGTGTTCAATCTATACTAAATACTAGTTAGCCACAACTGGAGAACTCTGCACGCCTAATTTTAGGAAATATCTGAAAATCACATTTTACAAAAATAATTACAGGATGAAGAACTGTAGCTAAAGATGAACAAGAAGCTGGAGTGGTTCTCCTTGGAGAAAGTTGACAGGAGCCACAGCAACTGAATTGTGGCAATTATAGAATTTAATCCCAAATAATTAAAAAAATATTGAATGCAAAAATGATAAAACCTGTAGCCAGAATAGCTATTACCAAAGTAGAAAATAATTACTGTTACTTAATTATTATTTTAAAGTCCCTTGAAAATTAATCATTAAACATTTTAAATGTTAAGTCAATGAAACCGATTTCAACAAGGAGGATTTACTCCCCACTCCTAAATCAAAAGGTTTTAATTTACCTCTTGCAGGTTCTGATCCTCTTGTCCCCAGGAGTTCAGGGTATGTGCCCTTGAGTCACTTACAATGAAATTCACCTAAAAAAAATCAAATCCAGGAATTAAACAAAACTCAAAAGATCTGGTTATGGTTTACAGGGTGTTACATTTCAAGCATTGTTGTAAAAACTAACTGCCAAATTTCAATGAGATACATCAGCAACATATTTCACCACATTAACTAGTCTGCTTCATGACTTAACTAATCAGTTGTCTTATTTCTCCACAATTTGTGGGCAGAGAGTACAATATTGTTGGGAATGCATTAAATACACTGTTCAATTCATACTTTGTGGAAGAAATTATTTTAATAACTGGGTCAGTCAGTTGATCCTATTTTCCCTTCTCCACGGGTAAATGTTTCATTAAACAGAGTGCACCTCCCTCACCTACACTCCCGTTAAAGCAAATAAGTAAGCAGAAAACCCATCACAAACTTAGTGATTGTGAGTTTTTGTTTTGTTGCTGGTTATAGTCGACTCCGTAGTGATATTGTGACTAAAATCAGGATCCATACATTGAACTTGAAAGCATTTGTGGACATTGAAGGTTGTCATCTCATGAGGATAACACAAGTCCCCACAAAGTAGGCTAATGTATAAATTGATAAGCATTTAAAGTCAATGAGAATATAGTGCTGCATAGAAGTACGGTACTGTGCAATTCATCCTGGATTACTCAGCAAAGAGTCATCAAAGTGATAGGTGAGAAGTTAGGCCAGGTGCTGCAGCCTTCCTTTAGGGCGGCACGGTGGTGCAGCGATAGAGTTGCTGCCTTACAACAAATGCAGCGTCGGAGACCCGGGTTCAATCCCGACTACGGGTGCCGTCTGTACGGAGTTTGTACATTCTCCCCACGACCTGGGTGGGCTTTCTCCGAGATCTTCGGTTTCCTCCCACACTCCAAAGACATACAGGTTTGTAGGTTAATTGGCTTGGTAAATGTAAAAATTGTCCCTGGTGTGTGTAGGATCGTGTTAATATGCAGGGATCACTGGTCGGTGTGGACCCGGTGGGCCGAAGGGCCTGTTTCCGCGCTGTATCTCTAAAAACTAAAAAAAACTTTAAAAAAAACTTCTGAAGTTCCATGAAGTATCAGTGAAAATAAATGAAATATTCAGAGATATTGCAGACGGGAGATAAAAGGGAAACATGGGACCGGAATGGGCAAAAAGCGTACAGAGGAGGGGAAAGGAGCAAGGTGACTGCGATGGTGAAGGACAACGGGAGACACAAGTACACATTGGGGTTGGGGGCATTACTTAAAATTGGAGAATTCAATGTTTGTATCATTGGGTTGTAAGCTACCCAAGTAGATATGAGGTGGGGCCTCACTCTGGCAATGGTGACGGCCAACGACAGAAAGGTCGGTATGGGAAGGGAAGTTAAAATGGTTATCAACCGGGAGGTCCAACGTGGATGACAGGACACGGTGTTCAGCCGAACAGTTGCTTAGCTGATGCTTGGTTTTTCCAATGTAAATGAAGCCACATTGGGAACAATGAAGCAACAGAAGTTTGAAGAGATGTATAAACAAGGAACTACAGATACACAAAAGGACACAAAGTGATGGAGTAATTCAGCAGGTCAGGCAGCATCTCAGGAGAATACGGATCGGTGATGTTTCGGATCGAGATTGCTGAATTACTCAAGCACTTTATATCCTTTTGAGGAGGTGCACACACACCTGTTCCAATTGGAAGGGCCGCTGGGGACCCTGAATAGAAGTGAGAGAGGTAGTGTAGGGTCAGGTTTTACATCTCCTCAGGTTGCATGAAGAGCATTTTGATATAACAATTCATGAGCTCCTCTACATCAATTACTAATATATGCACACTTGTTAAAGCCAGTAGTTCCTCTTATTTTTGGCCGTAATTTAAAAAATGTCACTTGTCCCAAATTTAAACAAATATATTGTTTCACTCCTCTTCTTCCCTCCTTAATTTATAGCCTTGTATCTTTTCATCTCTGTCAACTATATTCAGTATCTAACAAATACAGAATAGTGATTATGTTACTGAACTGATAATCCTCAGAATTGGCTGAGGATTAGTACGTTAGCCACTAGAGATAACCAATAATACGCCATTTCAGTTATGCCCAAATCCTGCCAATTAATTCATAGAAGTGGCAATTCTGTTTAAGTTTTGAAAAATCCTTACATTGTAGGTATCATTAATTGATGACATCCAATAATCATTTCTTGCAATTAAGACCCACTGAATTGCTGCTGAATATACTGCACAAAGAAATAATTATTTGATTTTCATTGACTTGCTCACACAAAAAAAAAAAAATCAATTTAACATGAATTAGTTGAAGGCAGTACCAGTCCATCACTTCTATAAAGGGATAAATTATAAGCATCAATATCAACATTTCCATTTTGTATAAAGACTACACAATACAACTAAAACTTTGCATTCAATAATTGTTCTTGATCTTCTGGGAAGACCTGGGAAAGATTATTTAAATATAATTTTATTTTAAAAAAATGTGAAATTCCCATAATATAATAACAACACTAAAAGTCTGAAGAAAGGTTCCGACCCAAAACGTCACCCATCCTTTTTCTCCAGAGATGCTGGCTGACCCGCTGAGCGACTCCAGCAGCTGCAGCTGCTTCCTACACTTCAAGTAGCTAAATAAATGGTATGCAATTAACAACAACAATTCAGTACTTCATCAACTAGCTTAAATTTACCCTTTTAACAAAAAATGTTTCTGAAAGAGTTTACCCAAGGAAAACTTATCATTTGCACAGACTGTAAATTTATAATGCAACTCGCAGGGTGTAATGTCACCAGCAGGGTTAGAGGTTATTTGCTCATTCAAATTCCACTTTGGTGGTAGAGGGGCAGCTTCTTCAATTGCAGCAGACATAGGCCCAGTACAATGTGGAAAGGGAATTCTATGACTTTCACCCAATGACTCGGAGGGATCGTCATTATATTTCTGAGTCAGGATAATGTAAAACTTGGAGGGAAACCTGCAAGTGTTGATGCTCTCATCTGCCTGCTTCCCATGACAACATGGACAAAGCCTATTGAAGAAGCCGTGTTAAGTTGCTAAAGTGCATCACAAGAACAGCATGCACAGTACCTACACTGTGCTGGCAATAGAAAGCAAATGATAATGGTGGTGAATGGAATACCAATCAAAAGGATTGTTTTGTTCTGGATGACAACAAGCTCGCCATTATATTATTGCACATGTCCTGAAGATGTTGGTGCGAGTCGTTTGCTCAAACTGCAGTGTTTACATACACTAGATAATGATAATGATTACTGGTGACTCAAGGTTATGAGTAGCAGAATGTTAACATCTCACTAAATGTCACTGAGAGGAGGCTAGATTCTCTCATTTAGGTGATTACTGGCTGATTTTCACGTGATGTAAATATTATTTTGCCATTGATGAGCCAAAACCTGAATATCATCCCACATGCAAGCATTAGGGTGGCACGGTGGTGCAGCGGTAGAATTGCTGCCTTACAGCATCAGAGACCCGGGTTTGATCCTGGCTACGGCTGCTGTCTATATGGACCTGCGTGGGTTTTCTCCGGGATCTCCGATTTCCTCCCACACTCCAAGGACATGCAGGTTTGTAGATTCATTGGCTTGGTATAATTGTAAATTGTCCCCAGTGTATGTGGGATAGTGGTAGTGCGCTGGGATCACTGTTTTGCCCAGACTTCGGTGGGCCAAAGAGCCTGTTTCCATGCTGTATCTCTAAACTAAACAAGTAGCTTGAAGGTAGACACCAGATGTTGGAGTAACTCAGCGCATCAGGCAGCATCTCAGGAGAGAAGGAATGGGTAACGTTTCGGGTTGAGACCCTTCTTCAGTGTGAAGAAGGGTCTCGACTCGGAACATCACCCATTCCTTCTCCCCTGAGATGCTGCCTGACCCACTGTTACTCCAGCATTTGGTGTCTACCTTCAATTTGAACCAGCATCTGCAGTTATTTTCCTAAACAAGCAGCTTACTCATTTGAGGAGCTGCATTGAACTGAACAACGTGCATTTGTCAGCAATACCCCTAATGCTGGTGGGTCACTGAAGATGCAGCTGGTTGGGTGTAGGACAACACCCGAGAAGCCCTAACCAGTGATGATGTCCTGTGGCTGTCCTAGCTGTCCTCCATCTTCCTTCTGCACTATTTCTGACCATTCAGCATTCTTTTCCCATTGACTTCAATTTTACAACACTTAATTAAAGCTACATTTAGTCATGCCGATATGATGCCATGGGGGGCTACTCCTGCCTCAGATTTTTAAAGTTTAGTTTAGAGAAACAGCATGGAAACAGGTCCTTTAGCCCACCAAGTCTATGCCGACCAGCAATCCTCGTACACTAGCACTATCCGACACACACTAGGGACAATTTACAATCTTAACTGAAGTCAATTAACCTACAAACCTGTACATCTTTGCGGAAGGGTCTCGACCCAAAATGTCACCCATTCCCTCTCTCCTAGACGCTGCCTGACCTGCTGAGTTACTCCAGCATTTTGTGATAACTTCGCACTGGCGAGCTTAATAATCGCAATGGGACTGACAGGCCAAGGAAGACCTGCACAGCTGATGACCGAAGAATTCTCTCTATAACAAAGAAAAATCCCCAAACACCTGTCTGACTCACTTATCTTCATTGATGATACAACTGCCGACAGATCAGAAACACTCTTCAGGAGTCAGGTGTGGATTTGTCAATGACCACTGTCCGCAGAAGACTTCATGAACAGAAATATAGTGGCTACACTGTAAGATGCAAACCACTGGTTAGGCGCAAAAATAGGATGGCAAGGTTACAGTTTGCCAAGAAGTGCTTAAAAGAGCAACCACAGTTCTGGAAAAAGGTTGTGGACAGATGAACATTAATTAATATCAGAGTGATGGCAAGAGCAAAGTATGGAGGAGAGAAGGAACTGCCCAAGATCCAAAGCATACCACCTCATCTGTATCCAAAGCATACCACCTCATCGGTGATGGGGGTGTTATGGCCTGGACATGTATGGCTGCTGAAGGTACTGCCTCACTTATCTTCATTGATGATACAACTGCTGATCCTATCTGCTCAAGTTCAAACAAATGCCTCAAAACTCATTGGTCGGCGGTTCATTCTACAGCAAGATAATGATTCCAAACATACTGCTAAAGCAACAAAGGAGTTTTTCAAAGCTAAAAAATGGTCAATTTGAGTGACCAAGTCAATCACCCAATCTGAACCCAATTGAGCATGTCTATTATATACTGAAGAGAAAACTGAAGGAGACTAGCCCCCAGAAGCATAAGCTAAAGATGGCTGCAATACAGGCCTGGCAGAGCATCACCAGAGAAGACACCCAGCAACTGGTGATGTCCATGAATCGCAGACTTCAAGCAGTCATTGCATGCAAAGGATGTGCACAAAATACTAAACATGACTACTTTCATTTACATGACATTGCTGTGTCCCAAACATTAGGGTGCCCTAAAATAGGGGGAACTATGTATAAACACTGCTATCATTTCTACATGGTGAAACCAAAATGTATAAAAATGGCCTTTATTAAAATCTGACAATGTGCACTTTAACCACATGTGATTTTTTTCCATTACAAATCTCAAATTGTGGAGTACAGAGGCAAATAAATGATGGGTCTTTGTCCCAAACATTAAGGAGGGCACCGTACCTGAAAAATCTGACCAGAAGCTTCACTAATTCTGCAGCACAAGAATTTGCAATATGTGCCTGGACACTATGTAGGCCCAGGACATTTGTCATACAGCCAGTTAAGCAATTTTGTGCATCAGAGTTTATAAGTAGAACAGTCCCTAATGCTGGATACCACACCTGGCACGTCAAAATACAGATGATTCCAAACACTGCCACCTCATTTCTTCCGCTCATAAGCTGAAATTTTACACCTTTTGAAGATTCATGTAGTCTCCGTCTTCCATTTGTTCTTTAATTGTGCACTATCATGTCTGTGGTGAGCCTTTGGCTGTGGATTTGCTTACCCGCCGAAAAAATGCTGCTTCTGCTCTTGGGCACACAGCTGTGTGGTAGGCAGTTTGTCCCTTTACATATATATAAAATGCTGCCCTTAGCATGTTCTTATATTTTCTACATTGATCGACAGCTAGTTACCCGTATTGTCAATTTTGGAATGAGGAATATAGCAGGTTAGAGAATGAGCTGCCAAAGATAGAACAAGGAATACTCCAAGTACCAAGGATACCTAAGGACTGTGCTGACCTGCTTGCTGAGGTATTCACAAAGATCTTCAATCTGTCTCTATCTCTGGCAACAGTCCCTAAGTGCCTGAAGTCACCACCATAGTGCCGGTGCCGATAAAGGCAAACATCAGCAATCTGAACGACTACCGTCCGGTTGCCCTCACACCGATAATTATGAAGTGCTTTGAAAGGTTGGTCCTCTCCCACATCAAAGCCACCATCACTGCCTCACTAGACCCACATCAGTTCGCATACAGAGCAAATAGATCCACAGAGGATGCCATCTCTCTAGCTCTTCATACCGTCCTGACTCACCTGGAGAGACAGGGCACATACGTGAGGTTACTATTTATAGACTATAGCTCTGCTTTCAACACAGTCATCCCCAGCAAGCTCACCTCCAAACTCCACCAGCTAGGCCTACATGCGACTGGAACCTGAATTTCCTGACAGAACGCCCTCAGGCAGTGATATTGGGCCTCCACCTGTCCTCCACTACACTCTGAGTACTGGCACACCGCAGGGTTGTGTATTGAGCCCCATCCCCTACTCCCTCTTCACACATGACTGTCCCTGCATTCGCCACCAACACCATCGTCAAATTTGCGGATGACACAACAGTGATCGGGCTGATCTCCAACGGCGATGAATCAGCCTACCGAGGTGCAGAACCTGGCGAGCTGGTGCTCAGAGAACAACCTGTCCCTAAACACATCAAAAACCAAGGAGCTAATTATCAACTTTAGACGGTCACAGAATGCGGAATACGCTCCAGTCCTCATCAACGGGGACGAAATGGCGAGAGTGTCCAGCTTCAGGTTTCTGGACACACACATTTCAGAGGACCTCACATGGTCCACTAACACCGCTGCGCTAGTCAAAAAAGCACAGCAACGGCTGTTTTTCCTGAGAACACTAAAAAAGGTCGGTCTGCCCCAACAGTTACTGATGACCTTCTACCGCTGCACCACAGAGACATACGGCATCTATGTGTGGTATCTCAGCTGCACGGCAGCGGACAGGAGAGCTCTTCAGCGGGTCGTCTGCAGAGCGCAGAGGATCATTGGGACACAGCTGCCAGCCCTGGAGGACATCTACAACGCACGCTGCCTCAGGAAAGCCACCAGCATCTACAAAGACTCCACACACCCATGCCACCGTCTGTTTGAACTACTTCCATCTGGCAGGCGTTACAAGGCCTTCTACGCCCGCACCTCCAGACTAGGAAACAGCTTTATCCCTCGAGCTATAGCTGCTCTGAATCGGACCTGCTGAGAGCCCGCCGTGATCTGTCTCTGCCCCCAGGGTCATCTGGCCCAACTGACCCCTGCATGAACCTTTTTTGCACATTACCTTTATTCCTTCCCTCCCCCTTCCCTCTCCCCTTCCCTCTCCCCTTCCCTCTCCCCCCCCCCCACCCCCCCGTTGCCTTTGGTGTTTTCGTTTTCGCCGTGATTTATTTATTTATTTTATAGCATCGATATGGAAGTGGCATTCTTAATCTAGTTATACTTGTACAATGACAATAAAGATATTGTATTGTATTGTATTATAAGTTAGAGTAGAATTAGGCCATTTGGCCCACTGAGTCCACTCCGCCATTCAATCATGGCTGATCTCTGCCTCCTAATCTTATTTTCCTGCCTTCTCCCCATAATCCTTGACACCCGTTCTAATCAAGAATTTGTCTATCTCTGCCTTAACAATATACAGACTTGGCCTCCACAGCCCTCTGTGGCAGTGAGTTCCACAGATTAACCACCCTCTGACTATAGAAGATAATATCTCCAGAGTTAGTAATGGGGAAATTGGGAATATAACAATTTAAATGAGAGTTTTACTTCCTTAATAGATACAAACCAATTTTTTTTGTAACAATTTAGTAATTTTATGATCATCAATACCGATATGATTTTTTTCATCGCAAAGTTAATTAATTAAACCTTAATCCACCATGGTAGGATTTGAATTTGCTCCTCCAGATTATTAATCTAAGATTCTAGATTACTCATCTAGTAACATAACCACTAGGCAGACACAAAATGCCGGAGTAACTCAACGGGACAGGCAGCATCTCTGGAGAGAAGGAATGGGTGACGTTTCGGGTCGAGACCCTTCTTCAGACTGATGTCAGGGGAGTGGGCGGGACAGAGATAGAATGTAGTCGGAGACAGTAAGACTGGTGGGAGAACTTGGAAGGGGAGGGGATGGAGAGAGAGGGAAAGCAAGGGCTATTTGAAGTTAGAGAAGTCAATGTTCATACCGCTGGGGTGTAAGCTACCCAAGCGAAATATGAGGTGCTTGCCTATAACATAACATGCTACTTAACCCTCAAATTATTCTTATACCTGCCTGATATTTGGGTCCAAAACTGGATTTGACAGGGGGCAGAAAACATGCAAAAATATTTGTAATGTTAAAGACTATGTCAGCTAAAATTGAGTTTTCAGCTAAATTAGCAGCACCACATATCATATCATATATATACAGCGCGGAAACAGGCCTTTTCGGCCCACCAAGTCCGCGCCGCCCAGCGATCCCCGATCCCCAGCGATTTCAAACTCCTGCTTAGGAAAGCAAGGAGATGTTTTCAAATAATCCTAAGGCAAACGAAGAGACCAGTAAATAATGAGACCACCAGCGAGGTCACTAAGATAAACGTTTGGCTTCCTAGAGACATCCAAGGCTAGCTCGGAGCCTGATGGGACGCATAACTCACAAAGGAGGATAGCTAGTTTAGACACAGTCACATCTTGTTCTTAGAGATAGAAGTTACTACTTAAGTACACGCTTCCACCTTTAGAGAGAGCTTCATCTTCAGGGAGAGAGGGGAAGCTTCACATTCGGGGAGAGAGAGAGGACTTCACCCAGAGAGGGAGACAGCAAGAACTTGGACCGTGGTGTGTGCAGGTGCCAGCCAGTGTAGACAGGAGACTCAAATACACAGAGACCTGTTATTTTGTATTGTTACTTTATGATAGTTTTTCTGTAGTTTACTTGTATTTTGCTTTAATAAATAGTTATTTGTGCTCTTCAGGATGTGCTTTCTCCATTCATTGTTCTGAATCCTTGAATCCTGCATATATTTTGTTACATTAGTGCATTGTTCCACAGTTATACTTGTTTGTCTTCCTGAAATCTGTATATTGGTCATATGTATTAGGCAACAAAGACATTTCCATCTGGTTTGCATCCCCACCCATGCCTAACTTTCCAATAATCCTTCCTTAGGAAAATGCCCTATTACTTCACAAACTATACTGGGCTCTCTTTCCTGCTCTAGATCCTTGTGCTTCCATTAATAATTATTCCATTTCAATTCAGTACACAACAAAAAAATGTTTCAATGGACAGTTATGGTTACTTACCCTGGTTGCACCCATTAATTGCTTTGGAGCAACTGTTAGCAGGCTTTGGTCACCAGATGTTGACATCATGCTGCTTAATGTTGCTGGCTGAGATACATAGGGAAATTAAATAGAACATATTTTATACACGATTTTTAATATCTTCAAAATGGAATGCCAACATTCCAAGAAGCACACAGTTAAATGCATACTTTGGTAGTGTCAAGACCACCAGTTGTCCTGTTGTATCTGTAACTAATCAATTCATCCCTCTCCCCAAGAGACCTGTAAATTTGCTTTCAAGTATTATATGCAATTCTGTTTTTGATGATTTTGAAAGAGTGAATCACCTTTTACCAATCTTCCTAGCAAAGGTTTGTTCTTAAAACAAAAACAAACCTACATCAATGCTTTGCCAATTTTCTTAAACTATCAAGCCAACGAACATTTTCGTAATTTTTTCACTTTTTTTTGTACATTGTTCAATCCTGACCTGTCTTTAAAGTTTTAAAAGTACAGCACGGAAACAGGCCCTTCGGCCTACCGAGTCCACGCCGACAAGCAATCTCTCCATACACTAGCCTACACGCACTAGGAATCATTTTAAATTTACTTTAGCTAATTAACCTACAAACCTATATGTCTTTGGAGAGCGGGAAGAAACTGGGCCAACCGGAGAAAACCCCCAGGGAAAATCGTACAAACTTTGTACAGACAGAACCTGGGTCTCTGGCGCTGTAAGGCAGCAACTCTACCGCTGCGCCACCGTGCCGCCTTACTCTCCACTCTGCTTGTAAACTTTCTTCACCTAACAGTTAAAACCACTGCAATAATATTTGCAACATCCTTTTAGTATTCTGAAAGACAGGGTTGTGAGCCTCCAAACAGACCTGTAAGTGAGCACTGCTTTCAATTACAATGCTGCACAGCAATTTCACCTTGCTGTAGCTTTCACAAAGACCAAATTGTACTTGCAAAACAATTTGCACTACATGTGAAACTTGTTTTAAAAGTCATGAGCAATGCCAGAGGAAGAAGCAGGAGAAGATACTTTAACCTGTATTAGCAAGGATTACAAAATGGTTTTGTTGATTAAACAGAAACTTTATTTGGTACTTGTTTAACTGATCTGCTCAAAATAAAAATAAATCAAATGTGGAAAATTATGCCTCACACATCAGCAGCACTGTATTTCTGTATCAAATACTGCTAACTACTTGTCTGAAGAAGGGTCTCGCCCAAAACGTCACCCATTCCTTCTCTCCAAAGATGCTGCCTGTTACTCCAGCTTTTTGTGTCTATCTTTGGTTTAAACCAACATCTGTAGTTCCTTCTTACACACTAACTAGCAGTATTTAAGTAAGTATATCATTGCTCTACTTACTTAAAGGGTCAATCATCGCTCGGTTCATAAACATTTCATTTCCCTTTTTAAAAAAAAACTCAGCACATAAATATTTATAACTTATGTAGAATAGAGGGCTGTGCTATCCAACAAATGGCAGCCTATTGAAGATGTTTCACAGAAGATTGATGGATCAGCAAGTTATCAACTAAAGACAATCATTTCAATCACCACTTCACTGCTGCCTGCACTCATATCCATTGAGCAACTTCTTACAAATTCTTGACCAGACAGAGTTCATTAGTTGCCAAGAATAAGCAACTTATTTCACCAAGAGTTCATAATATATTCCAAGAGCTTTGTGCTTTTGAAATAACTCCCATCAGTATCCGAAGATAGACACAAGAAGCTGGTCTGAAGGTCTGAAGAAGGGTCTCGACCCGAAACATCACCCATTCCTTCTCTCCTGAGATGCTGCCTGACCTGCTGAGTTACTCCAGCATTTTGTGAATAAATACCTTCGATTTGTATCAGCATCTGTAGTTATTTTCTTACACAAGAAGCTGGAGTAACTCAGCATGTCAGGCAGCATCTCTGTATTGCAGACCCCTAGCCACTAGCACATACCCAGCTTCATACAGATTCCCCAGACACCAGCCGACTGATCCCCAAACCCTTCCTCCATCCTGCCCTCTCCCCAGAACCCAAACATCACATCTTCCATCCCACTCCCCAATCCTTAGCCCCAACCTCTTGCACTAATGCTGTATCTCAACTCTCTCAGTTTTCCAGATCTTAGCATCTCCCTTGCTCCATCATAGAGCTTAATCCCCCTTCTCCCCCTCCCCCCAAATCAAGTCTCGACCAACATCCCTTAAACGCTAGCCTTCCCATCTCCTTGACCCTCCATCTCCACACTCCTTGACTTCCTACCCCCAGGCGGATGCTACTCTTGTTAACCCTCCACCCAAGTCTCTCATTCTAGACCGCCCCCCCCCCCCCCAGCCCCTTCATCTTAGAACCCCTAGCCCCTCATCCTAGATCCTCCCTTATCCTGGACCCTCCACATTCCTTCACCCTAGCTACCCCACCCCCAACTCCCTCATCCTTGATGCCCATAACCCCCGTCCTAAACCTCGCACCTCCCCTATCCTAGTACCTCTCTTATCCGAACCCTCACCCTAAACCCCCTCCATCCTAGACCTTCCCACCCCCTTTCCTGGAGCCCCCTCCCCCTCCCCCTCCCCCTCCCCCTCCCCCATCCCCCTCTCCCATCCCCATGCCAGCGGCCGGGCGGCGCCTCTCACCAGTTTCCTGGCGGGGAAGACGTCGTACATGATGCGGCAGTACTCCATGGCCGACTCCACGGCGCAGGTCCACAGTGACTTGGCGATGGGTGCGAGCGGGATGATGCCGGGCGCCCGGTTCTTGGTGAACATGTCGAACTCCACCGTCTGCCGGCACGACTCGCCCATGTACGGGCAGTGGTCCACCACGAACACCGTCTTGTGCGCCTCCGAGAACAGCCTCATCCTGACGCCGGACGCTGCGTCCCCCGGAGCGGCGAGGAGGTGAGCTGTCCTTTGGTCACGGCCTCCGCCGCCGTGGCTCAGGCCTCCGTCGCCGGGCAACCGGCGGCAGATCCAAGATGGCCGCTCCGGGGGCGGTGACTGTCGTCGAGCGGCCACGCGCACGTCAGGGGGAGGGGCGCAAGCCTCGGTTGAGGGGGCGCGCACCTCTTGGCAGAGGGGGCGCGCACCTCTTGGCAGAGGGGGCGCGCACCTCTTGGCTGAGGGGGCGCGCACCTCTTGGCTGAGGGGGCGCGCACCTCTTGGCTGAGGGGGCGCGCACCTCTTGGTTGAGGGGGCGCGAACCCATTGAAGCGGAGGCGCGCACCTCGGCTGAAGAGGCGCGCACCTCGGCTGAAGAGGCGCGCACCTCGGCTGAAGAGGCGCGCACCTCGGCTGAAGAGGCGCGCACCTCGGCTGAAGAGGCGCGCACCTCGGCTGAAGAGGCGCGCACCTCGGCTGAAGAGGCGCGCACCTCGGCTGAAGAGGCGCGCACCTCGGCTGAAGAGGCGCGCACCTCGGCTGAAGAGGCGCGCACCTCTTGATTGAGGGGGCGTGCACCTATTGCAGCGGTGGCGCAGCAAAGATACTAGAGGAGCAAGACGGACCACTCCGTTGGAATCGCCTATACTGAAGTGTAGTCCGCAACGGAGCGGAACGTCCGCCATTTTAGTAAGCAAAACCCGCCGTCCGTTCTGCCTCTCGCAGTGTAATCAGTGTTGTGGGGGAACAGTATGTGTGATGATACCATTAAAATGCAGAAAATATCTCATCTATCAACTCAATTTTTTTTGTTATTTTTATTTTAAATGTTTCCCCCCTGCTTAATCTCTCTGATTTTATTATTATTTCTTACTGTTTCTGCCCATTTCCCTCCCATCCTTCCTCCCCAGCCCCCTCTTTTGTGCATTCCCTTGTATTGCTCAAGCACACACTGCACAAATTTAACTTATATATATATATATATATATGAATGTGTGTGAGAGGCAATAGATCTCAAAGTTCCTTCTCATGGATCAGAAGCAACTGATTTAACGCAACGTTAAATTTCTCTCTTCATCTTAGTTTTGTGAGAAACAGGATGATTAAACCACCAGCAGGTCAGGCAGCATCTCGGGAGAGAAGGAATGGGTGACGTTTCGGGTCGTGACCCTTCTTCAGACTGATGTCAGGGGGGCGGGACAAAGGAAGGATATAGGTGGAGACAGGAAGATAGAGGGAGAACTGGGAAGGGGGAGGGGAAGGGAGGGAAAGGGAGGGACAGAGGAACTATCTAAAGTTGGAGAAGTCAATGTTCACACCACTGGGCTGCAAACTGCCCAGGCGAAATATGAGGTGCTGCTCCTCCAATTTCCGGTGGGCCTCACTATGGCACTGGAGGAGGCCCATGACAGAGAGGTCAGACTGGGAATGGGAGGGGGAGTTAAAGTGCTGGGCCACCGGGAGATCAGTTTTGTTAATGCGGACCGAGCGCAGGTGTTCAGCGAAGCGATCGCCGAGCCTGCGCTTGGTTTCGCCGATATAAATAAGTTGATATCTAGAGTAGCGGATGCAATAGATGAGGTTGGAGGAGGTGCAGGTGAACCTCTGTCTCACCTGGAAAGACTGTTTGGGTCCTTTGATGGAGTTGAGGGGGGAGGTAAAGGGACAGGTGTTGCATCTCGTGCGGTTGCAAGGGAAAGTGCCCGGGGTTGGGGTGGTTTGGGTAGGAAGGGACGAGTGGACCAGGGAGTTACGGAGGGAACGGTCTCTGCGGAACGCAGAGAGGGGAGGGGATGGGAAGATATGGCCAGTGGTGGGGTCCCGTTGTAGGTGACGGAAATGTTGGTGGATGATATGTTGGATCTGCTGGCTGGTGGGGTGGAAGGTGAGAACGAGGGGGATCCTGTCCTTGTTGCGAGTGGGGGGAGGGGGAGCAAGAGCGGAGCTGCGGGATGTAGAAGAGACCCTAGTGAGAGCCTCATCTATAATGGAGGAGGGGAAGCCCCGTTTTCTGAAGAACGAGGACATCTCGGAAGCCTTAGTCTGAAACACCTCATCCCGGGCGCAGATGCGGCGTAGACGGAGGAATTGGGAGTAGGGGATAGACTTTTTGCAGGGAACCGGGTGGGAAGAAGTGTAGTCCAGATAGCTGTGCGAGTCGGTGGGCTTGTAGTAAATGTCCGTCACTAGTCTGTCTCCTGTGATGGAGATGGTGAGGTCCAGAAACGGGAGGGAGATGTCAGAGATAGTCCAGGTATATTTAAGGGCAGGATGGAAATTGGAGGTGAAGTGTATGAAGTCAGTGAGTTCTGCATGGGTGCAAGAGGTAGCACCAATGCAGTCGTCGATGTAGGGACAGAGACAGGCTGGATGATTGAACTACCACCGAGTTCGTTGGAGCACTGAGAGTGTGGTACGGGGATAGAGGCAGGCTGGACAAAGGGCCATAAATTTAGGAGAGTGTCTAAGCAGCAGGGATGGGTTGAAATGGGTTGTGAAGGTAACTAAGGATCATGTGGATAAATACTGCGCTTGCTCAATGAGGTAAATGAATATTGCAAATACGCCCCTGATCGGGGAACTGCCAATTGCCATGCACATACAATGTATGATCTGGGGGGGTACCTGGGGGCGGTACAGAAGATTGTGCACCTCATCGCTCTGATTGGAAGGAGCCTGAAGGGGAGGGGGATTCAGCAAAAGGGAGGGAGATTCAACGAAGTTGTACTGTATAAAGAGAAGGCACTGTCTTTGTCTCGGTTTGGAGAGGCACCCGGTTCTGCAGACTCGTGAATAAATTTCTTGTTTCCACGACTTTGTCTCTGGCATCGTGATTGTGAGCACTCATATTTACATCTCACAAGCTTGGGGGCTCGTCCGGAATTGCCACTTCGGCCGCTTGGCGGAGGCACGAAAGGAAGGGAAGGTGCACCCTGCTGATTTCAGCAGTCCCTGATCTCCTTGCTTGCCATCAGCGGTTTGAGCGAGTGATATCCGGACAAGAGACTCGTGGAAACAAGAGGGAATCCGGAATAACAGATCGGAGGGGAATTCCGATCGGGAGGATAAGGAAGGGATCAATCGAGCAATTTATGTGCACGGGACCCGGGTAAGAAAATTGACTATTAAGTATTACTCGGGCGATTGGGTTCTGTCGGACGGGAGAGGTCGGACAGGGATAACAGATCGGAGGGCAATTCCGATCGGGAGGATAACAGATCGGAGGGGAGTTCCGATGGGGAAAGGGAGAGGAAGGGCGGTAAGCCCAACCCCCACATTCCACCTGATAGTCCATTGGGGCGAATGCTGAGCCATTGGGAGCAGGGAAAACCCAGGGATTGGAGAAGACAAAAATGATTCAGTTCTGTTATTTTGATTGGCCAAAGGAACCAATAAAAGGGAGTTCAGTCTGGTGGCCACGACTGGGCTCCGATGAGGAGTGGGTACAGCAGGCATTAAATGTGTTTGTTAATTCAAAAGCTTCCCCTAATCTGGAGGAAAGTTGTTATGCAAGCTGTTGGGTTCCCCAGGTACGTTTACTAAAATCCAATTTGTGGAACAAGAGGTGAAGTACCTGGGCCACCTAGTTAGTGGGGGAAAGCGAAGAATAAATCTTGAAAGAATCGCAGGAATCACAGGCTTGCCGATGCCTCGGAATAAATATTAAAGGAATATAGTAGAACTATAAAAGATAGAAATAGCGTAATAGGTAGCATAGTGACTATAGAGACGGAACGGAGTGAGAACAAGGACTGCATTTAAACTGACTGACCAAGTGCACTAACATAACATAAGACGAATGCAATGAATAGAATAACTGCAGTTGAACTACTAAGTAGGAAGTTCCCCGTATCCAGAGGATATTAAAAAACACTGAGAAATGGGAAAAAGGACAAAAAAATGGTTACGAAATGGCCCACGGAATGATATAAATATGATATAAATTTTGATATAAATTTCGATATAAATTTTGATATATTTATATTTTGATATAAATATGTGTGATGAAATGGGAGTGTTAATTCAGAACTATAAGCCTAAGGATAAATCAGAAACCCGAGTAACGAAAAAGGAAAAAGAACTAGACATACTTAAATTGTTTAGAATAGAAGGAGAAAGGCTGAGAAAAGCATAGCAGGAAAAGAATAGCACCCCAAACAAGGGTGAAAAACCTGAAAAACAGCATGAAAGTCAGGAGCTTCAGGAGAAAAAATCAACTCTGTACCCCAGCCTAAGGGACCCTGGGTATTCACCTCCCTATTCCGGACAGGACGGAATAAAGCAGTGCCCTTTGCTGAAGGGAATAGTGGAGATAGAGGGAGGAGTCACAACTTGGAACGATGAGCAAGATATAAAGGAATGTAGACAGAGAAGGGGGCAGCGAGAAAAGGAAAGGATGAAGCAAGAAGCACGGGAACTGGAAGCAGACAGAAAAAGGCTGCAGGACCTCAGGGACCTCAGGGACAGAAAGATTTATGGGACCTGTCAGGCAGCAAATGAGGAGTATGAGGGAGGCAGCAACGCAGAAACACAGGCAAGTAATCAGCAGGCATCAGGGAGAGGGCAAAACTGTGAGAATGAAGCAGAATTAGAAAGTGATGGGGAAAGAACAAGGGAGTGTAGAAGGGAAATAGAGGCATCCATAAAGCGCTTAGAGATAGAGATAGGGGAGGGGATAGAGATATGGAAAGAAAAAGAAAGGAAAGCCAGGGGTACGCCCAGAGAAGAATGAGGTGTGAAAGTATACAGATAGAACCACAACAGGAGATGGTGAACGAGAGACAGGAGCTGAGGGGGAGAATGATGCCATTACTTTTGAAAAAGGCAGGACAAACCTAGTATATTCCTTGGGCGACCCGAGACCTAGAGGGGCTGAGAAACTTCTTGCCCAACATCTGTTTGTAAATGCGGAAGATGGGATAGCCCTCGGGGTATTGACTCAAAGGGGGGGGGGGGGGAAACCGGCAGCCCGTGGCATTTTTATCAAAAATATTGGACCCAGTATCACAAGGATGGCCTGTCTGTATACAGGCAGTGGCAGCCACAGCGGTCCTAGTAGAGGAGAGCAGGAAATTGACCTTCGGGGGGGCGTTTTGGTGGTCTCCACCCCACATACGTTGAGAACAATATTGGCACAGAAGTCTCAGAGGTGGTTGACAGACTCAAGGATATTAAAATATGAAGCTATCCTGATGGAAAAGGATGATTTGACCCTGATTACAGACAAAAACTTAAACCCATCTCAGTTTTTATACCCGCCCGAAGAAAAAGAAAAAGAGACAGAGAAGCCAGAACATGATTGTAGCGAAATAATAGAATTAGAGACCAAGAGTAGGGAAGACCTGGGGGAACAGCCTCTGGCTGAGGGAGGTTGATGGTTTATAGATGGGTCATCTCGGTGCATAGATGGGAAAAGACACAGTGGATACGCCATAATTGATGGGAATAAATTAAGTGATATAGAGGCTGGGCGATTACCTGGGAGCTGGTCAGCCCAGTCTTGTGAGCTCTATGCCCTGATGCGGGCATTGGAGTTACTTGAAAGCAAAGAAGGCACCATATATACTGATTCGAAATATGCCTTTGGGGTGGTGCATACCTTTGGAAAGATTTGGAAGGAAAGGGGAATGATAACAGCGAGAGGAAAGGAGTTAGCACATGAACAGTTGATTGAAAAAACCTTGGAATCATTAGCAAAGCCAGAGCAAATAGCAGTAGTACATGTGGCGGGGCATCAAAAGGGAAATTCTCTAGAGGCTCGGGGAAACAGAGCTGCGGACGAAATGGCAAAGCGGGCGGCTCTACAGGGGACAGTAAAGATGATGTCTCTGATACCTCTCAGGGAGGGGATAGAGAAGATACCCGTGTTTTCCGAATTCGAGATAGGTAGGATGAATGAGTTGGGAGCGAGAATAGCAAAAGATGGACGGTGGTGGACGCCGGATGGGAAGCAACTGCTAAATAAGGAGGTTATCAGAGAATTATTGGGGAGATTACATTCTCAGTCACACTGGGGGGCTCAGGCATTATGTGATACCCTTTTACGTACGTATGCTTGTAGGGGAATATATACTCTGGCTAAACAAGCAGTCTCAAGCTGTGTCATCTGTCAGAAGATAAATAAGAAAGTGATGAGGGCATTACCGGGAGGAGGTCAACAGTTAGCCATCAGACCATTCCAGAGAGTACAGATAGATTTTACTGAACTCCCTAGGGTGCAGAAATGGAAATACTTCCTAGTGGTAGTGGATCACTTTACTCGTTGGGTGGAAGCCTTTCCCACAGTAAATGCCACTTCTCAGGCGGTAGCCAAAATTCTATTGGAACAAATAATCCCGCGGTATGGAATCATCGAATCTCTCGATTCTGATCGAGGAACCCATTTCGCATCAAAGGCCCATTTGCTCATCTGTGATGCCCTAGGGATAAAATGGAAGTTGCATACTCCCTGGCACCCGCAAAGTTGGGGAATGGTGGAGAGGATGAATGGATCCCTAAAGACACAAATTACCAAACTAATGGCGGAGACTAGACTACCTTGGACTAAGTGCTTGCCGATAGCCTTGCTTAGGATTCGAACCGCCCCACGAAAGGATATAGCAGTATCCCCCTATGAAATGTTGTTCGGGTTACCTTATTTGGGAAAGATAGAAGGAATACCCACCTTAGAGGGCAGTGATGTTTTCTTAAGGAACTATCTATTGGCAGTATCTCGTTCTGTTACAGTCCCCCTCTCGACTTTCCAATCCATTCTGTGAAGGCGGGAGACTGGGTTCTTGTGAAATCGTGGAAGGAGGAAAAATTGCAACCCCGTTGGACTGGTCCGTATTTAGTATTGTTGATCACGGAGACGGCGGTGCGGACGAAAGAGAAAGGGTGGACACACGCAGCGCGGATAAAGGGACCAGTGGAACCTCTGGCTGAGGAGGACTGGACAGTAAGGCAAGGGAGGAAACCACTGACTCTGATCTTTGAGAAAGAACGATTGAACTAGAAGATTACAATGCAGTGCGTGGCACTGGTGTTCATGATGGTTGCCACTGTAAGTAAATGCATGGACAGCTGTGATAAATGTTACCGCCCCATCAGGTATGGCGGACAAATCATAAGGTCTTTCAGCTATTATTCCGATGCGCCTGACGCATGTTATTCCTTTAGGGCCAAGACCAGTTGTAAGGAGGGGGGGGGGGGGGTAGAATACTACCTAGTGCAGAATTTGGGATACTCAGGGGCGAGGATAGGTAGTGTCTGCCCCAAAGGAGAGAGATGGTTTTGCTTATGGAAAGCCGGGCAGTGGGGGATGGGGACCCGGTTGGGGAAGGAACATCTAGACAGGCAAAAAGAAATCCTAATAAACTGGCTACGAACAAAAGAGACAACCCGACCAGCCCCACTAGCCCCACCAGCCCCAACTAAGAGACCTCAAGTACATGTATCCTTATACGAAGAGATACAGGAGCAGATAGAAATTCCTGAATTGGGAGGGAATCTCTTTGTGGACCTGGCTACCAGGATTGCTCAGACGCTGGATGTCAAGGACTGCTGGGTTTGTGGAGGACCTCTTATGAGTTCTCAATGGCTTTGGAGGGGATCAACTGTTGAAGTGGGGGACCTATTTGGGTGGAACATCACGAAAGGGAGAGATCGAGGGCCCCAGGAATGGCTATTGACTGACGCTCCAATAGGGACGGAATGTATAGCTCGACCAAAGACGCAGGGGAGAGAAGAAGTAGGCATCAGTCCTTGTCAACGCATCTTAACCTTGTGGGTGAACCAGACACGGACCTGGTGGCCTGAGGAACCTAAATGGTATCTGGCCAAAGAAGACTGGGGAAATTGTACAAACATCACCCCAGTCAGAGATAAAACAGGCAACGGAAGCCGAGTCTGGAACTGCACAGGGAACAACCCATATCAGGGGTTACCAGTTTTACGGGACCTCTGGGAGAGGGACACGGTCAGTGGACCTGCTCCAGAGGGATTACTCTGGATTTGTGGACATAAGGCCTACTCAATACTTCCGGGAAAATGGAGTGGAACGTGTTTCATTGGGCTAGTGCAGCCGGGATTCTTTTTATTGCCAGCCGGGGGAGGACGAATGCTGGGCACTCCAGTGTTTGATGATCTACAAAGGGAAAAAAGAGAGTTGGAGATAGGAACCTGGGAGGATGATGAGTGGCCTCCGGCCCGAATCATTTCATACTATGGGCCAGCCACCTGGGCTCAGGATGGTTCCTGGGGATATCGTACCCCGGTGTACATGCTAAACCGGATAATACGCTTACAGGCTGTATTAGAGGTGATCACTAATCGAACGGCTGCTGCACTAGAAATGTTGGCAAAGCAGCAAACGCAGATGAGAACAGCAATATACCAAAATCAATTAGCCCTGGACTACCTCCTAGCCGAAGAAGGAGGGGTATGTGGGAAATTCACCCTCTCTAATTGTTGCCTGAATATTGACAATAACGGACAGGCAGTAATGAACATATCCGAAGGAATCCGGAAATTGGCGCATGTTCCGATACAAAAGTGGAACTCAATTATGGGCATTGGATGGTGGGATTCCCACCTGGGAGGATCATGGTGGAGAACGGTGGCACAGGTGATCTTATGTGCACTGGCTGGGCTGATCTTTATCCCCTGTTGTGTACCTTGTTTTAGGGAGCTCATAACTAGGAGCATAAGTCAGATGCAGGCTGTAGCAGTGCCAATGGGGACAAGAGGGGAGGTGCAGAAAATCATGATAATGCGGCCAGGGGAGGTTTTGGATTCCCAGAGTAAGGAAATTAGGAGAATGCTACATCAGTTGGAGACAAAGGAGTTTGAAAATGGGGTTTAATCAGGGAATGCGTAGCAAAAGAAAAAGGATGGATTGTGAGAAACAGGATGATTAAACCACCAGAAACAGCATACTGGAACAACCACTCTACCAAGGACAGGGCTATTAAACTGTCAGGGGTAGAGATAGGCTGGATGATTGAACTACCATTATGCCGGGGACAGGGCTATTAAACCGTCAGGGACAGAGACAGGCTGGATGATTGAACTACCACCGAGTTCGTTGGAGCACTGAGAGTGTGGTACGGGGATAGAGGCAGGCTGGACAAAGGGCGATAAATTTAGGAGAGCGTATAAGCAGCAGGGATGGGTTGAAATGGGTTGTGAAGGTAACTAAGGGTCATGTGGATAAATAATGCGCTTGCTCAATGAGGTAAATGAATATTGCAAATACGCCCCTGATCGGGGAACTGCCAATTGCCATGCACATACAATGTATGATCTGGGGGGGTACCTGGGGGCGGTACAGAAGATTGTGCACCTCAGCGCTCTGATTGGAAGGAGCCTGAAGGGGAGGGGGATTCAGCAAAAGGGAGGGAGATTCAACGAAGTTGTACTGTATAAAGAGAAGGCACTGTCTTTGTCTCGGTTTGGAGAGGCACCCGGTTCTGCAGACTCGTGAATAAATTTCTTGTTTCCACGACTTTGTCTCTGGCATCGTGATTGTGAGCACTCACATTTACATCTCACAGTTTTCACATTAAACCATAAAGGCGATTTAGCAACCTTTTCCTTCCAATCTCTCTCTAGATATATATATATATAGTCATGCACACACTTCTCAGCACATGGTTCTCCCAATCATGATCACTGTTCTCTCACATACATTTCATTAGGGCCTACCCATACACATTCACAATCAGTGACATCAAACTTATTTCCAGAAATCCTAACATTGTGAATAAAATAACTATGAACACATGTCAAGATATTTTTTCATTCTTTCCATTGTATATTAGTGTAATAAAATGTAATGCAGACATACCTACACTGCTACAGAAGTGCCAGCTTTAGACATGAATAATGTACATTGCTACATAGTTTAGTTTTGAATTCAACATATAATTGAGGGGGTGGGTGCAATACAGCGCTAACACTCACTTTTGTGAAAAATGAATTACATGCATTAACACGATCCTTACCCACTACCCTACAACCAGTACAAATGTCATATTTAAATTCAACCGATAAGTTGGTCAAATAACATTGGCACCTTCTTGGTTTTTTTTGCGATTTATGGATTTTTCAAATGTGAATATCTCATAACGACACATTTGTGGGTTAGCAGTATATTGCACCAACCCCCTTCAATTTTACATAATTCAAAAATGAACTTCACAAACAAGGATAATACTTTTTATTTCTGTCGTTCATGGTAAGATTTACATCATTTTGTGTGCGAGATATACAGGGGGGTTGCACTGTTTTGCATATCAGCTAACCGATTAAAAGATCAGGTCCTGATTTATACCAGCTCTTCACCTTCCCCCCCTTGTCTGAAGAAGGGTCCCAACCTGAAACATCACCCATCCTTTTTCTCCAGATATGCTGACCCGGTGATTTACTCCACCACTGTGTCTATTTGAATTGGATTCATGCTTCTGTACCACATCAGGCAGCATTGGTCATTTTAGTGGCTGTCAAGGGTTCTTAACTAATCAATTCACCAATTCAAATTTTCTTGGCTCCAAGTATAAAGTTAAATCTCTTTTCAATTAGATTTTAGATTTTTTAGATTTAGAGATACAGCGCAGAAACAGGCCCTTCGGCCCACCGGGTCTGCGCCGCCCAGCTATCCCCGCACATTAACACTATCCTACACCCGCTAGGGACAATTTTTACATTTGCCCAGCCAATTAACCTACAAACCTGCACGTCTTTGGTGTGTGGGAGGAAACCGAAGATCTCGGAGAAAACCCACGCAGGTCACGGGGAGAACGTACAAACTCCGTACAGTACAGCACCCGTAGTCAGGATCGAACCTGCGTCTCCGGCGCTGCATTCGCTGTAAGGCAGCCACTCTACCGCTGTGCCACCGAGCCACAATTATATTGTAGATACAGTAGAGTTCTACTGTTTGCAAATGCCTCATCTCTGCTTCCATGACTTAAAACAAAAAGAGATACAGCTCGTGGAGGTGAAATTAAAATTAACAGAGAAAGCAAAGAAGAACAGTTCATTAAATATGATCAATTGGCCAGATACAGACAGAGTGGATCTCTAGTGCAAATATTCAATCAGTAACATCCAAAGTTTAAAGATCACAAAGCAGCAACTCTTCAAGAAATATTTCTAAATGTCAACTATCAACTTATCCAAGAGTTTGAACAAAAATAATTGTTTGCAAATATTTTATATACGAAGAAATCGCAGAGTTGTGAACACTACCCAGTCTAGCACACAGAATCTGCCGACTAAAATGGCGCTGAAATTTATCCATAACCTACTACAGTTTTTAGAGTCAAGTGGTCTATCTTGCTCCTCTAGTACCTTTAGCGGTGACTGTCGTCGAGCGGCTGCGCGCACGTCAGGGGGGAGGAGGGAAGGGGTGCACAACTCTTGGTTGTGAAGGGGCGCACCATTTGGAGCAGGAGGGTGTGCACCTCTTAGTTGAAGGGGAGTGCATGTCACGGAGCTGGGGTGCGCACCTCTTGGTTGTGGGGGTGCGCACCTCTTGGTTGAAGGGTGCGAGACCGGCCCCTGAGGATTGCGCGTTCGCAGCTCCTGCCGTTGCTGATTAATGTTTAGTTCTTCGTCCGAGTTACAGTGAAAAGCTTTTTGTTCCGTGCTAACCAGTCAGCGGAAAGACAATACATGATTACAACCGAGCCATCCACAGCGTACAGATACATGATAAAGGGAATAACGTTTAGTGCAAGGTAAAGCCAGCGAAGGATAGTCCTAGGGTCTCCAATAAAACAAAGAATATCACTGTGACTTGTTACTGTGACAATAAAGTATTGTTCAGACAGAAGTTTAGGACCACTCTCTGGTTGTGGTGGGATGATTCAGTTGCCTGATAACAGTTGGGAAGAAACTGTCCCTGAATCTGGAGGTGTGCGTGTTCACACTTCTGTACCCCTTGTCTGGTGGAAGAGGGGAGAAGAGGGGGTGGCCAGGGTGCGACTCATCCTTGATTATGCTGCTGGCCTTGCTGAGGCAGAGTGAGGTGTAAATGGAGCCGATGGAAGGGAGGTTGGTTTGTGCGATGGTCTTGGCTATGTCCGTAATTCTCTGCATTTTCTTGCGATCCTGGATGGAGACACAAGAAACCGCATGCGTCGGAATCTTGAGCAAAACAAAGTGCTGGAGGAACTCAGTGGGTCATGCAGCACCTGTGGAGGGAATGGACAGGTGGCAACAGGTGAATGATGCTGTCGTGGTAACACTGGAAAATCAAGACTCATTCACTCTGCAAGTGGCTCCAACTTGGTCTCTTGTGCATCCCCTTTGCTACATGCTTCAGTTAACAGGGGCTCATTTTCCCTTCAGAATTGTCTGTCCCATTTTTAAAGAAACATTTCTAATGTATCTGAGGGGCAGCTTTTTCCCAGGGTGTAGTCTTACACCAAAGAATGCCGGAGTAACTCAGTGGGTCAGGCAGCATCTCAGGAGAAAAGGAATAGGTGATGTTTCAAGTCGGAACCCTTCTTCAAACTGAAAGATAGAAGTGGGGGAGGGGGGGAATAAACTGGAAGTGAGAAAAGGCTAGAATAAATCAGGACCAGCAACAGATGATCGCAGGAAAGGTGGAGCCAAGATGGCCCTTTGTTGGCTGGGGAAGAGGTGATATCAAGAGGGATAAAAGGATAATAGTGAAACTAGTAAGACAACAGGGGCAGAGAGGGGGAGGGAATGTAGGAATTACTTGAAATAAGAGAAATCAATATTCATGCCACTGGGTTGGCAACTGCCCAAGCGAAATAAGAGGTGCTGTTCCTCCAGTCTGTGGGTGGCCTCACTTTGACAGTGGAGGAAGCCCAGGACAGAAAGGTCAGTTTGGGAATGGGAAGGGGAGTTGAAATGTTTGGCAACCAGGAGATCACCTAGGCCAAGGCGGACTAATTGTTCACAGGGTGGTGGGTATATGGAACGAGCTGTCAGAGGAGGAAGTTGAGGTTGGTACGATAACAGCATTTAAAAACGCCTGGACAGGTACATGGATAGGAAAGGTTTGGAGAGATGGAGGCTGGCGCAGGCAAGTGGGCCTAGTTCAATTAAGAATCTTGGCGTTGACGAGTTGGGCTGTTTCGGTGCTGCTTAGCTTGAGGAATGGTTTCTGTTGTGATTCATGCCCCTCCATGATAACGGGCTGCTTAACACTGACTCCAAGGGACATTGGCACATTTTCCTCCCTTGAAGGTAATGTACAAATGTATCTCTAGGTGGCAATATGTGACTGATAATGGAAACACCCAGTAAGCCAGGCAGCATCCGAAGAGAGAGAAAAAGAAGTTCACGTTCCGATCGTTCCTCTCAATGGGTCAAAGCTCTCATTTCAAGGACAGTTTGGGGATTGGCAATAAATGCTGGCCTTGCCAGCGACCCTCAAAGAAAATAAGTTAAAAGAAATAAAAATGGGAAATGCTGGAAACATTCATGGGTTAGGCAGCATTTGTGAAAAGAGAAACAGAGTTGAGGTTTCAGGTTGGAGATGTTTCATTTGGATAAAGAAGGGGGGTTTTAAATTGGGAAAGACAAATAACACTAAAGGAATATGTCAGGATGCAAATGGCATTACGTGGCTATTCTGGACCGAAGGGTTTAGCTCAGTAGTGCAGCTGCCAAAGGACAAATGCGCAGCAAAGGGAAACATCTTTTTCATCTGGCACTGTAATGTAAAGGTGAAACAGACTGTAAGCTGAAATGGAGTTGTCAGCTAAATTAGCTTTAACATATTTCCAACCCTGCTGAGGAAAACAAGTAGATCTTTTCGAAGAATGCTTGGGCTAATTCACAGAGACCAATAGATCATGAAAACACCTGCGAGGTCACTGAGATTAGCTTTGCTTTGCCAGAGACATCCGAGACTAGCTCAGTGTCTCATAGGACACATAACTCACACCATGTTGGTACCAAGGAGGATAGCTAGCTTGACACATAATCACCTGTTTCTCTCAGTGACAAAATTATTATATAAATACGTGCTTTTACCATGAAAGCATGAGCTTCATCTTGAGAGAGAGAGAGAGAGAGAGAGAGAGAGAGAGAGAGAGAGAGAGAGAGAGAGAGAGAGAGAGAGAGAGAGAGAGAGAGAGAGAGAGAGAGAGAGAGGAGAGAGAGGGAGGAGGAGAGAGAGAGAGAGGGGGTGAGAGGGAGAGAGAGGGAGTGAAAGAGAGGGGGAGAGAGAGAGAGAGAGAGAGAGAGAGAGAGAGAGAGAGAGAGAGAGAGAGAGAGAGGGGGGGGGAGAGAGCGAGGGGAAGAGAGAGAGAGACAGACAGACAGACTTGGGGCAATTTACGATCGCAAGTAACCTCCAGAACTTTATATCGTTGGAATGTGGGTCGCAACTGGACAATCTGGATGAAACCGACACAGTCAAAGGGGAAATCTTCAAACTCCAGAGAGGTGTAGGTGTACAGATGCAGTCGAGGTCAGGACTGAGCCAAGCTCTCTGGTGCTGTAAGGCAGCCCTGCTCTCTGGTGCTCAGAGGCAGCAGCTGTACTAGATGCACTGCTGTGTTGGAATCCGTTGAAACAATTTCCACATAGTTCGCAGTCCTAGTGTCAGTGTTCTAGTAAAATTAGTTCAGTTAACACAGATGATTCAGTGATCAATTCACTGTCCCGCTGAGTTACTCCAGCATTTTGTGTCTATCCTCAGCAAATAATGGAATCCGTGCCTGCTTGCAGCAAGATCCGGACAATCCTCAGCAGGTCCTGCAGAGTTACAAGTAACATTGCCTCAAACACTAAGTGATGGCCATCTCCAACAAGACAGAGTTCATTCAGTTACCCTGGACTTTCAACAGTCCCCCATCATCAACATTTATGGGGCAACGGGGAAAACCAGCCACGGTTACAAGCGAATATACTAGAGGAACAAGATGGACCACTCTGTTGAAATCGCCTATACTGAAGTGTAGTACGCAAAGGAGCGTAACGTCCGCCATTTTAGTAAGCAAACCCCGCCATCCGCTCTGCCTCTCGCAGTGTAATCAGTGTTGTGGGGGAACAGTATGTGTGATGATACCATTAAAATACAGAATATATATCTCATCTATCAATTCACAGAATTTTGTTATTTTTCTTTTTAAATGTTTCTGCCAGTTTCTGCCTACTAAAATGGCGCCGTGACAGACTATGGTTTTTAGGGTGGAGTGGTCTATCTTGCTCCTCTAGTATCTTTGGTTACAAGAGTAGGTCAGAGGCTGCGTATTCTGCAGCCAGTCATCCATTTTCTGATCATAGCAGTGTTTTTTAACCATATAAAAAGTGTAGGAGCCATTTATGTTTAGGCTAGCTACTGTTGGCATATTATATTATTTTGTCTAGATATATCTTGTAGTATTATTTTGGGCACTTGGGGGCAGTCATTAGATGCACAGGGTAACAGCATACCGTTCTCACCAGACCAGGGACAGAGCAGCCAGCTACAACTTGCACGCAGAATAAGGAAAGTCTGGTATGTTCATCTCCTTGTTTGTCCAACTACTTCAATAAACAACCAATTAAACTGGAAATAGCGACTGGGAGATCTGTTCTATTAGGTCTGCGTAAGATCGCTCCTGCTTACCTGTGTCGTAATGGCAAGTGGGAAAGAGGCCACTGGGAATGTTGCCATTACAAAAAGTATTATGAATTACTTTCCATTTGCATTAATTAGCACAAATTCAGAAACTGCTCGAGGAGCTTGACATCATCCAGGACACAGTACTCCATGAGTCATGGCCTATTTATAATCCAAAATCTTCACTCCCTCCAGTATTGGTGTATGATGTCTGCAGAGTTACCACCTTAAGCAAACCACAAAGGTGACGTTTTGGATCCTGACCTGAAACCTTACCTCTCCATGTCATAGAGTCTTACAGTAGAGTGGAACAGGTGCGTGGTCCCAACTTGCCCAACATATCCCATCTACACTAGTCACACCTGCCTGCGTTTAGCCCATATCTCTCCAACCTATCCTATCCATGTACCTGTCCAAATGTTTCTTAAACGTTGCAATAGTCCCTGCCTCAACTACCTCATCCAGCAGCTCGTTCCATACACCCACCACCCTTTGCGGGAAAAGTTACCCTTCAAGTTCCTATAAATTCTGTCCCTCCTCACCTTAAACCTATATCCTCTGGTTCTCGATTTCCCTACTCTGGGCAAGAGACTGTGTGTCTCCTCGATCTATCTGTTCTCTGGAGATGCTCGCTTAGCTGCTGAGTCATTCTAACACTTTGTGTCTTTTTTTGTAAACCAGTTTCTGATGTTCTGTGTTTCTACTTCTAATTGTATGGGCTCAACATCCAAGGACGTACACGCCACTGGAAATAAATGGGTCTACTGTGGATTGGGTAGGCAGCTTTAAATACCTGGGAGTCCACATCACAGAGGATCTGACATGCGCAACGCACATTGCCGCACTGGCGGGTAAGGCAAAGCAGCGCCTTTACCACCTTAGACAGCTGAGGAAATTCAGAGTGTCTCTGAGGACCCTTCAATGCTTCTACTCTGGGGTTGTAGAGAGCATCCTGTCCGGCAACATTAGTCTGGTTTGGGAACAGCTCTGCCCAGGACAGGAAGGCCCTGCAGAGAGTAGTGCGTTCGGCAGAACGCACCATGGGAACTACACTCGCCCCCCTGCAGGACCTATACATCAGGAGGTGCAGATCGAGAGCAAGCAAGATTATGAGGGACCCCTACCACCCCAGCAACGGACTGTTCCAGCTGCTACGGTCAGGCAAACGCCTCCGCTGTCATGCTATGAAAACGGAGAGGATGAGACGGAGTTTCTTCCCACAGGCCATCAGGACTGTTAACTTTTATAACTCCAGGGACTAAATTTTGTCTTCTCTGTATTAACTTTAGTTTATATGCTGTAACTGTAATTCTTTTTTTGTGCACAATCCGCAGGCATTGCCACTTTCATTTCACTGCACATCGTGTATGTGTATGTGACAAATAAACTTGACGTGACTTGACTTGACGTGACTTGACTTGACTTGTTTTTCAACCTCGCCTCCAGTGCGCACTAATTCTATTAACTGGGAGAACAAAGGCAGAGTATACATGGGAACACTGCCTCAGGCAATATCCTAGCTCCCTACCCAACCACACTGTGAGAGCACCTATACTAAACTGGTGGAAGTGGTTCCAGCAGGTGACTCACTCATCATCAGCTTCTCAAAGGCAATTAGGACAGGCAATTAATACACCCATATCTCCCAAATCTCTCTTTTTATGTATCTTTTTATTTTTCATAGAGTTATATTTAGTCTAGTTTAGTTTAGTTTAGTTTAGAGAGACAGTGTGGAAACAGGCCCTTTCGGCCCACCGGGTCTGCGCTGCCCAGATAAACACCATCCTATACCCACGAGGAACAATCTTTTTAAAACATTCACCAGGCCAATTAACCTACATACCTGTATGTCTTTGGAGTGTGGGAGGAAACCGAAGATTTCGGAGAAAACCCACGCAGGTTACGGGGAGAACGTACAAACTCCGTACAGACAGCACCTGTAGTCGGGATCGAACCTAGGTCTCCGGCGCTGCATTCGCTGTAAGGCAGCATCTTCTGTGGAGAGGTCTGCTGGAGCAGCAGCATCTCAGCAGCGGAGGGGAAGAGACTCGACAAGCTGGTCATGAAG
Organism: Rhinoraja longicauda; assembly: GCF_053455715.1. Classification (NCBI taxonomy): domain Eukaryota; kingdom Metazoa; phylum Chordata; class Chondrichthyes; order Rajiformes; family Arhynchobatidae; genus Rhinoraja; species Rhinoraja longicauda. Next base: position 33,504,605 of record NC_135975.1, read on the forward strand.
GCCAGCTCTGTCCTGGGTTGCCCCCTCGACTCAGTGCAGGCGGTGGGAAAGAGGAGGATGATGGCAAAGCTAACATCGCTGCTGGACAACGACTCCCACCCCATGCAGGACACTGTCACTGCACTGAGTAGCTCCTTCAGTGACAGACTCCTTCACCCCAAGTGCGTGAAGGAAAGATATCGGTCCTTCCTTCCCGCTGCTGTGAGACTGCACAACCAGCACTGCTCCCAGCAGACGAGTCAACAGTAACAGTAAAGGAATACACAGTAAATGATGACAATTTATCCTTATCTTTATTTTTATTTATAATGAATGTCTCTTGCTGTCCACTTTGCTGCTGTAACACTGCAAATTTCCCCGGTGTGGGACAAATAAACTAATATATTATTATTATTCTACTGCTGCACCAACGTGCCACCCAATACATGTATCCTGAATCTTCTGCTGTAATGCCAGTAGCCTTTTAGGGTCTTTGGGTATGAGTGCTATGATAATGCCGACACCTAGAGAAACCACAGATAAATTTTAATGGGAAATGAAAATCAGGCAAATATTTTACAGGGAATGGGGAAGTTATACGTGAACCATTTAGAAGAAATAAAAGTGAGTTAAGTCTCCAAAGCCTGAGAAAATGTCACAGAAAACACTGTAATTTAATTTTCATGAAAAGGATAACTGATCAATAATAAATGTAAAGTTTAATGGTGGATATGGATCTTTCCTTTCCATGTACGTGTGCAAGTGTGTTTTAAATATCATTGTACCCCTCTCCACCATTTAATATGGGCCATTGGAGGCCCTGCAGCAGCTTGGGGCTCAATTTTAGGATGGCACGGTGGCGCAGCGGTAGAGTTGCTGCCTCACAGCGTCCAGAGACCTGGGATCTATCCCGACTACGGGTGCTGTCTGTACGGAGTTTGTACGTTCTCCCTGTGACCAGCGTGGGTTTTCTCCGAGATCTTTGGTTTCCTCTCGCACTTCAACGAGGTACAGATGGGGTAATTGGCTTGGTATAAATGTAAAATTGGCCCTAGTGTGTGTAGGGTAGTGTCTATATGCAGGGCCGCTGGTCGGTGTGGACTCAGTGGGCCGAAGGGCCTGTTTGCACGCACTGCCTCTAAAATATACTACATTAGATCGGGTGCCGCTCCGTAGCCCTGAGAGCAGATAAGACCCGTCGTGCAGCGGTGGAGTGAATCGACAATGTCACGTGGTCATGCCGACCCTGCAACTCCAACTTAGGGCCACTGTCACAACAGTGGACCTTTATGGCCATGTTAAGACTCTAACATTTTGAATAACTTTGAACTTGAACGTGATGTTTGGTGGACCGTGAGGGGTGGGAGGACCCGCTGCTCCTCCCGTGCAGCAGGTGGCACTGCACAGGACAAAGGGAGATGTTTTGTACACAGTTATCTTGGCTGTACACAGTGTGGAGTGTGCAGTCAGATCGTGGGGGTGCAGCCATTTTAGTTGTCTTGCTACCAGCATTGAGTTAATGTAATAAAGACTTCTGTTGTACCTTGAAGACTCTCAAGTTTCATACAGACATAGAACACGAAATTGAAGGGTACAAGATGGCGCGGTATCTTACACTGTTATCCTTGAATATGATCGTACCGATGTATAGTAGGATTTTGCCTGGACTGTATGCAAAAAAAGAATTTTATTATACCTAGGCACATGTGACAATAAAGTACCTTTGAACCATTGATAATGTGGCAAAAAAATAGCGCTGATTCAGAATAACAACGCTCAATTATGTTGAAAGGCTTTCATAACATTTAGAAAGGCCTGGATAAAGTGGACGTGGAGAGGATGTTTCCACTAGTGGGAGAGTCTAGGACCAGTGGTCACAGCCTCAGAATTAAAGGACGTTCCTTTAGGAAGGAGATGAGGAGGAATTTCTTTAATCAGAGGATGGTGAATCAGTGGAATTCATTGCCACAGAGGGCTGTAGAGGCCATCAATGAATATATTCAAGGCAAGGATAGATAGATTCTTGATTCGTAAGGGTGTCAGAGGTTATGGGGAGAATTTGTTCAGGAGGGGGAGATAGATCAGCCTTGATTGAATGGACTTGAGATGACTTGATGGGCCGAATGGCCTAATTCTGCTCCTATCACTAATGAACTTATGAAGAAGATTGACAGCAGTTGAAGTTTTAGAGTAAAATAACTGTTTCAGTGTAAACAATAATTCCTTTGCAGGGAAATCCCAACAAGAGGGAGATCGGGTTGTTCAGGGGTAAAATCAGGAAACAGTTTATCATAAAGGGGAAATGGAATTTCATCTCTCTTCTGCAAAGAGCAGTTGAAACTTGAAGTGACCAGTCTGGAAAAGGGTTCCGACTCAAAACGGCACCTGTTCCTTTTCTCCAGAGATTCTGCCTGACCCGCTGAGTTGCTCCAGCACTTTATGTCTATCTTCCGTATTACCCAGCATCTGCCATTCCTTCCTACACATCAGTAGATCTTTGCCTGCTGAGGGTATCACAGCAAAGTTGTACATGTTAGGAACCAGTGAGCCTTGATTTAATTGAAATGAGAAACAATAGACAATGGACAATAGGTGCAGGAGTAGGCCATTCGGCCCTTCGAGCCAGCGATGTGATCATGGCTGATCATTCACAATCAGTACCCCGTTCCTGCCTTCTCCCCATACCCCCTGACTCCTCTATCTTTAAGAGCTCTATCTAGCTCTCTCTTGAAAGCATCTAGAGAATTGGCCTCCACTGCCTTCTGAGGCAGAGAATTCCACAGATTTACAACTCTCTGATTGAATTTTTTTTTTCTTCTCATTTCCGTTTTAAATGGCCCATCCTTATTCTTAAACTGTGGCCCCTGGTTCTGGACTCCCCCAACATTGGGAACATGTTTCCTGCCTCTATTGTGTCCAATCCCTTAATAATCTTATATGTTTCAATAAGATCCCCTCTCATCCTTCTAAATTCCAGCGTATACAAGCCTAGACAGCCTAAACAGACTTAAAGGCCAAATGGCCAGCTCCAATGGTAGAATCATAGAGCCGAACAGCAGGGAAACAGGCCCTTCGGCCCACCTTGTCCATGCTGTCCATGTCAGCATACTGAGCTAGTCCTATATGCCTGCATTTGGCCCACATCCCCCTGTATCCTTCCTGAGCATTTATCTGTCCAAATGTTGTAATTGTATTTGCTTCCATAGCGTCCTCTGGCAGCACATTTCCAGGTACACACTACCCTCTGAGTGGAAAAGTTACCCCAAGGTTCCACTTAAATGTCCCCCCTCTCATCTTAAGCCTCTCAGACAGCCTGGTGCTGCTCCGGGATACCATCGCCTACGTGCAGGATAAAGGGGTGGGATGCCTGCCGGGTCAGCTTGGACCAGGAGAAGGCCTTCGACAAGATCTCGTACACGTACATGATGGACGTGCTCTCCAAAATGGGCTTTGGGAAGGCAATCGGGAACTGAATTCAACTGCTGAACACCGACATCTGTAGTGCAGTCCAAATCAATGGGTGGGGAATTAGACAGCTTCCCCGTCAGGTCTGGAGTCAGGCAGGGTTGTCCCCTCTCCCCTGCCACGTTTGTCTGTTGTATGGAATCATTTGCCAAATCCATCAGGAAGGGCGTGAGCTTAATAGGGGTGACAAATTTCAGGCAGTGGGGGCACTCAGGTCAAAACCTCCCTGTACATGGACGATGTCGCCGTCTTCTGCTCGGATCCAGGGTCGGTCCGCAGATTGATCGGCATCAACCGCAGGAAGAGCGAGACCATGCTTTTCGCCAACTGGACCGACTGATTCTCCACCCCACTTCACCATCAGTTCTGACTTCTTGAAGATGCTGGGGATCTAGTACGAGGGGGGGGGGGGGGGGGGAGGTGGGGGGGTGGGACATGCAACGAGAATTGGCTGAAATGGATAGCCAAGGTCAAAGATAAATTGGGCCTGTGGAAACAGTGCTTCCTCTCTATTACGGGGATACATGTGGTCATCAGATATGAGGTGCCCTCGGGGCTGCTGTACCTGGTGCAGGTGTGACCTGCTGTACCTGGCGCAGGTGTGACCTGCTGTACCTGGTGCAGGTGTGGCCCGTTCCGTGCTCATGTGCCTCAGCGATCACCAGGGCTGCCTTCCAGTTCATCTGAAGATCAAAGATGGACCGGGTTTGATGGGCCACAATGCACAAGTCGGCAGACAACGGGGGTAAAAGCGTGCCCAACGTCACCCTCACCCTGATGGCCACCTTCGTGTGTGGCTGCATCAGGCGGAGCGTAGAGCCAAGGCACGTGGGCACCAAGTGTCACTACCTGCTGAGGTTCTACCTGTCCCTGGTGTTGCGAAGGATGGGCCTGGCTCATCGTGCAATGTGCCGGTCAGCTTTGACCACAAGTCCATCGGGCAGTGGTCAGCACTGAACATCCAGCAGGCATGGCAGGACAAGGACTCCATGGATCCTGTGTTCTCACCAGACCAGGGACAGAGCAGCCAGCTACAACTTGTACGCAGAATAAGGAAAGTCTGGTATGTTCATCTCCTTGTTTGTACAACTACTTCAATAAACAACCAATTAAACTGGAAATAGCGACTGGGAGATCTGTTCTATTAGGTCTGCGTAAGATCGCTCCTGCTTACCTGTGTCGTAATGGCAAGTGGGAAAGAGGCCACTGAGAATGTTGCCATTACAAAAAGTATTATGAATTACTTTCCATTTGCATTAATTAGCACAAATTCAGAAACTGCTCGAGGAGCTTGACATCATCCAGGACACAGTACTCCATGAGTCATGGCCTATTTATAATCCAAAATCTTCACTCCCTCCAGTATTGGTGTATGATGTCTGCAGAGTTACCACCTTAAGCAAACCACAAAGGTGACGTTTTGGGTCCTGACCTGAAACCTTACCTCTCCATGTCATAGAGTCTTACAGTAGAGTGGAACAGGTGCGTGGTCCCAACTTGCCCAACATGTCCCATCTACACTAGTCCCACCTGCCTGCGTTTAGCCCATATCTCTCCAACCTATCCTATCCATGTACCTGTCCAAATGTTTCTTAAATGTTGCAATAGTCCCTGCCTCAACTACCTCCTCCAGCAGCTCGTTCCATACACCCACCACCCTTTGCGTGAAAAGTTACCCTTCAAGTTCCTATAAATTCTGTCCCTCCTCACCTTAAACCTATATCCTCTGGTTCTCGATTACCCTACTCTGGGCAAGAGACTGTGTGTCTACTCGATCTATCTGTTCTCTGGAGATGCTCCCTTAGCTGCTGAGTCACTCTAACACTTTGTGTCTTTTTTTGTAAACCAGTTTCTGATGTTCTGTGTTTTTACTTCTAATTGTATGGGCTCAACATCCAAGGACGTACACGCCACTGGAAATAAATGGGTCTACTGTGGATTGGGTAGGCAGCTTTAAATACCTGGGAGTCCACATCACAGAGGATCTGACATGCGCAACGCACATTGCCGCACTGGTGGGTAAGGCAAAGCAGCGCCTTTACCACCTTAGACAGCTGAGGAAATTCAGAGTGTCTCTGAGGATCCTACATTGCTTCTACTCTGGGGCTGTAGAGAGCATCCTGTCTGGTTTGGGAACAGCTCTGCCCAGGACAGGATGGCCCTGCAGAGAGTAGTGCGTTCGGCAGAACGCACCATGGGAACTACACTCGCCCCCCTGCAGGACCTATACATCAGGAGGTGCAGATCGAGAGCAAGCAAGATTATGAGGGACCCCTGCCACCCCAGCAACGGACTGTTCCAGCTGCTACGGTCAGGCAAATGCCTCCGCTGTCACGCTATGAAAACGGAGAGGATGAGACGGAGTTTCTTCCCACAGGCCATCAGGACTGTTAACTTTTATAACTCCAGGGACTAAATTTTGTCTTCTCTGTATTAACTTTAGTTTATAAGCTGTAACTATAATTCTTTTTTTTTTGCACAATCCGCAGGCATTGCCACTTTCATTTCACTGCACATCGTGTATGTGTATGTGACAAATAAACTTGACTTGATTTGTTTTTCAACCTCGCCTCCAGTGCGCACTAATTCTATTAACTGGTAGATCAAAGGCAGAGTATACATGGAACACTGCCTCAGGCAATATCCTAGCTCCCTACCCAACCACACTGTGAGAGCACCTATACTAAACTGGTGGAAGTGGTTCCAGCAGGTGACTCACTCATCATCAGCTTCTCAAAGGCAATTAGGACGGGCAATTAATACACCCATATCTCCCAAATCTCTCTTTTTATGTATCTATTTATTTTTCATAGAGTTATATTTAGTCTAGTTTAGTTTAGTTTAGTTTAGAGAGACAGTGTGGAAACAGGCCCTTTCGGCCCACCGGGTCTGCGCTGCCCAGATAAACACCATCCTATACCCACGAGGAACAATTTTTAAAAAACATTTACCAGGCCAATTAACCTACATACCTGTATGTCTTTGGAGTGTGGGAGGAAACCGAAGATTTCGGAGAAAACCCACGCAGGTTACGGGGAGAACGTACAAACTCCGTACAGACAGCACCTGTAGTCGGGATCGAACCCAGGTCTCCGGCGCTGCATTCGCTGTAAGGCAGCATCTTCTGTGGAGTGGTCTGCTGGAGCAGCAGCATCTCAGCAGCGGAGGGGAAGAGACTCGACAAGCTGGTCAGGAAGGCCAGCTCTGTCCTGGGTTGCCCCCTCGACTCAGTGCAGGCAGTGGGAAAGAGGAGGATGATGGCAAAGCTAACGTCGCTGCTGGACAACGACTCCCACCCCATGCAGGACACTGTCACTGCACTGAGTAGCTCCTTCAGTGACAGACTCCTTCACCCCAAGTGCGTGAAGGAGAGATATCGGAGGTCCTTCCTTCCCGCTGCTGTGAGACTGCACAACCAGCACTGCTCCCAGCAGACGAGTCAACAGTAACAGTAAAGGAATACACAGTAAATTATTACAATTTATCCTTATCTTTATATTTATTTAAAATGAATGTCTCTTGCTGTCCACTTTGCTGCTGTAACACTGCAAATTTCCCCGGTGTGGGACAAATAAACTAATATATTATTAGTATTATTCTACTGCAGCGCCACCGTGCCACCCAATACACATGTAATCCTGAATCTTCTGCTGTAATGCCAGTAGCCTTTTAGGGTCTTTGGGTATGAGTGCTATGATAATGCCGACACCTAGAGAAACCACAGATAAATTTTAATGGGAGATGAAAATCGGGCAAATATTTTACGGGGAATGGGGAAGTTATACGTGAACCATTTAGAAGAAATAATAGTGAGTTAAGTCTCCAAAGACTGAGAAAATGTCACAGAAAACACTGTCATTTAAGCTTCATGAAAAGGATAACTGATCAATAATAAATGTAAAGTTTAATGGTGGATATGGAACTTTCCTTTCCATGTACGTGTGCAAGTGTGTTTTAAATATCATTGGACCCCTCTCCACCGTTTAATATGGGCCATTGGAGGCCCTGCAGCAGCTTGGGGCTCAATTTTAGGATGGCACGGTGGCGCAGCGGTAGAGTTGCTGCCTCACAGCGTCCAGAGACCTGGGATCTATCCCGACTACGGGTGCTGTCTGTACGGAGTTTGTACGTTCTCCCTGTGACCAGCGTGGGTTTCTCCGAGATCTTTGGTTTCCTCCCGCACTTCAACGAGGTACAGACGAGGTAATTGGCTTGGTATAAATGTAAAATTGGCCCTAGTGTGTGTAGGGTAGTGTCTATATGCAGGGCCGCTGGTCGGTGTGGACTCAGTGGGCCGAAGGGCCTGTTTGCACGCACTGCCTCTAAAATATACTACATTAGATCGGGTGCCGCTCCGTAGCCCTGAGAGCAGATAAGACCCGTCGTGCAGCGGTGGCGTGAATCGACAATGTCACGTGGTCATGCCGACCCTGCAACTCCAACTTAGGGCCACTGTCACAACAGTGGACCTTTATGGCCATGTTAAGACTCTAACATTTTGAATAACTTTGAACTTGAACGTGATGTTTGGTGGACCGTGAGGGGTGGGAGGACCCGCTGCTCCTCCCGTGCAGCAGGTGGCACTGCACAGGACAAAGGGAGATGTTTTGTACACAGTTATCTTGGCTGTACACAGTGTGGAGTGTGCAGTCAGATCGTGGGGGTGCAGCCATTTTAGTTGTCTTGCTACCAGCATTGAGTTAATGTAATAAAGACTTCTGTTGTACCTTGAAGACTCTCAAGTTTCATACAGACATAGAACACGAAATTGAAGGGTACAAGATGGCGCGGTATCTTACACTGTTATCCTTGAATATGATCGTACCGATGTATAGTAGGATTTTGCCTGGACTGTATGCAAAAAAAGAATTTTATTATACCTAGGCACATGTGACAATAAAGTACCTTTGAACCATTGATAATGTGGCAAAAAAATAGCGCTGATTCAGAATAACAACGCTCAATTATGTTGAAAGGCTTTCATAACATTTAGAAAGGCCTGGATAAAGTGGACGTGGAGAGGATGTTTCCACTAGTGGGAGAGTCTAGGACCAGTGGTCACAGCCTCAGAATTAAAGGACGTTCCTTTAGGAAGGAGATGAGGAGGAATTTCTTTAATCAGAGGATGGTGAATCAGTGGAATTCATTGCCACAGAGGGCTGTAGAGGCCGTCAATGAATATATTCAAGGCAAGGATAGATAGATTCTTGATTCGTAAGGGTGTCAGAGGTTATGGGGAGAATTTGTTCAGGAGGGGGAGATAGATCAGTCTTGATTGAATGGACTTGAGATGACTTGATGGGCCGAATGGCCTAATTCTGCTCCTATCACTAATGAACTTATGAAGAAGATTGACAGCAGTTGAAGTTTTAGAGTAAAATAACTGTTTCAGTGTAAACAATAATTCCTTTGCAGGGAAATCCCAACAAAAGGGAGATCGGGTTGTTCAGGGGTAAAATCAGGAAATAGTTTATCATAAAGGGGAAATGGAATTTCATCTCTCTTCTGCAAAGAGCAGTTGAAACTTGAAGTGACTGCCACCAGTGGACCAGTCTGAAAAAGGGTTCCGACTCAAAACGGCACCTGTTCCTTTTCTCCAGAGATTCTGCCTGACCCGCTGAGTTGCTCCAGCACTTTATGTCTATCTTCCGTATTACCCAGCATCTGCCATTCCTTCCTACACATCAGTAGATCTTTGCCTGCTGAGGGTATCACAGCAAAGTTGTACATGTTAGGAACCAGTGAGCCTTGATTTAATTGAAATGAGAAACAATAGACAATGGACAATAGGTGCAGGAGTAGGCCATTCGGCCATTCGAGCCAGCACCACCATTCAATGTGATCATGGCTGATCATTCTCAATCAGTACCCCGTTCCTGCCTTCTCCCCATACCCCCTGACTCCGCTATCCTTAAGAGCTCTATCTAGCTCTCTCTTGAATGCATTCAGAGAATTGGCCTCCACTGCCTTCTGAGGCAGAGAATTCCACAGATTTACAACTCTCTGACTGAATTTTTTTTTTCTTCTCATTTCCGTTTTAAATGGCCCATCCTTATTCTTAAACTGTGGCCCCTGGTTCTGGACTCCCCCAACATTGGGAACATGTTTCCTGCCTCTATTGTGTCCAATCCCTTAATAATCTTATATGTTTCAATAAGATCCCCTCTCATCCTTCTAAATTCCAGCGTATACAAGCCTAGACAGCCTAAACAGACTTAAAGGCCAAATGGCCAGCTCCAATGGTAGAATCATAGAGCTGAACAGCAGGGAAACAGGCCCTTCGGCCCACCTTGTCCATGCTGTCCATGTCAGCATGCTGAGCTAGTCCTATATGCCTGCATTTGGCCCACATCCCCCTGTATCCTTCTTGAGCATTTATCTGTCCAAATGTTGTAATTGTATTTGCTTCCATAGCGTCCTCTGGCAGCACATTTCCAGGTACACACTACCCTCTGAGTGGAAAAGTTACCCCAAGGTTCCACTTAAATGTCCCCCCTCTCATCTTAAGCCTCTCAGACAGCCTGGTGCTGCTCCGGGATACCATCGCCTACGTGCAGGATAAAGGGGTGGGATGCCTGCCGGGTCAGCTTGGACCAGGAGAAGGCCTTCGACAAGATCTCGTACACGTACATGATGGACGTGCTCTCCAAAATGGGCTTTGGGAAGGCAATCGGGAACTGAATTCAACTGCTGAACACCGACATCTGTAGTGCAGTCCAAATCAATGGGTGGGGAATTAGACAGCTTCCCCGTCAGGTCTGGAGTCAGGCAGGGTTGTCCCCTCTCCCCTGCCACGTTTGTCTGTTGTATGGAATCATTTGCCAAATCCATCAGGAAGGGCGTGAGCTTAATAGGGGTGACAAATTTCAGGCAGTGGGGGCACTCAGGTCAAAACCTCCCTGTACATGGACGATGTCGCCGTCTTCTGCTCGGATCCAGGGTCGGTCCGCAGATTGATCGGCATCAACCGCAGGAAGAGCGAGACCATGCTTTTCGCCAACTGGACCGACTGATTCTCCACCCCACTTCACCATCAGTTCTGACTTCTTGAAGATGCTGGGGATCTAGTACGAGGGGGAGGGGGGGGGGAGGTGGGGGGGGTGGGACATGCAACGAGAATTGGCTGAAATGGATAGCCAAGGTCAAAGATAAATTGGGCCTGTGGAAACAGTGCTTCCTCTCTATTACGGGGATACATGTGGTCATCAGATATGAGGTGCCCTCGGGGCTGCTGTACCTGGTGCAGGTGTGACCTGCTGTACCTGGCGCAGGTGTGACCTGCTGTACCTGGTGCAGGTGTGGCCCGTTCCGTGCTCATGTGCCTCAGCGATCACCAGGGCTGTCTTCCAGTTCATCTGAAGATCAAAGATGGACCGGGTTTGATGAGCCACAATGCACAAGTCGGCAGACAACGGGGGTAAAAGCGTGCCCAACGTCACCCTCACCCTGATGGCCACCTTCGTGTGTGGCTGCATCAGGCGGAGCGTAGAGCCAAGGCACGTGGGCACCAAGTGTCACTACCTGCTGAGGTTCTACCTGTCCCTGGTGTTGCGAAGGATGGGCCTGGCTCATCGTGCAATGTGCCGGTCAGCTTTGACCACAAGTCCATCGGGCAGTGGTCAGCACTGAACATCCAGCAGGCATGGCAGGACAAGGACTCCATGGATCCTGTGTTCTCACCAGACCAGGGACAGAGCAGCCAGCTACAACTTGTACGCAGAATAAGGAAAGTCTGGTATGTTCATCTCCTTGTTTGTACAACTACTTCAATAAACAACCAATTAAACTGGAAATAGCGACTGGGAGATCTGTTCTATTAGGTCTGCGTAAGATCGCTCCTGCTTACCTGTGTCGTAATGGCAAGTGGGAAAGAGGCCACTGAGAATGTTGCCATTACAAAAAGTATTATGAATTACTTTCCATTTGCATTAATTAGCACAAATTCAGAAACTGCTCGAGGAGCTTGACATCATCCAGGACACAGTACTCCATGAGTCATGGCCTATTTATAATCCAAAATCTTCACTCCCTCCAGTATTGGTGTATGATGTCTGCAGAGTTACCACCTTAAGCAAACCACAAAGGTGACGTTTTGGGTCCTGACCTGAAACCTTACCTCTCCATGTCATAGAGTCTTACAGTAGAGTGGAACAGGTGCGTGGTCCCAACTTGCCCAACATGTCCCATCTACACTAGTCCCACCTGCCTGCGTTTAGCCCATATCTCTCCAACCTATCCTATCCATGTACCTGTCCAAATGTTTCTTAAATGTTGCAATAGTCCCTGCCTCAACTACCTCCTCCAGCAGCTCGTTCCATACACCCACCACCCTTTGCGTGAAAAGTTACCCTTCAAGTTCCTATAAATTCTGTCCCTCCTCACCTTAAACCTATATCCTCTGGTTCTCGATTACCCTACTCTGGGCAAGAGACTGTGTGTCTACTCGATCTATCTGTTCTCTGGAGATGCTCCCTTAGCTGCTGAGTCACTCTAACACTTTGTGTCTTTTTTTGTAAACCAGTTTCTGATGTTCTGTGTTTTTACTTCTAATTGTATGGGCTCAACATCCAAGGACGTACACGCCACTGGAAATAAATGGGTCTACTGTGGATTGGGTAGGCAGCTTTAAATACCTGGGAGTCCACATCACAGAGGATCTGACATGCGCAACGCACATTGCCGCACTGGTGGGTAAGGCAAAGCAGCGCCTTTACCACCTTAGACAGCTGAGGAAATTCAGAGTGTCTCTGAGGATCCTACATTGCTTCTACTCTGGGGCTGTAGAGAGCATCCTGTCTGGTTTGGGAACAGCTCTGCCCAGGACAGGATGGCCCTGCACAGAGTAGTGCGTTCGGCAGAACGCACCATGGGAACTACACTCGCCCCCCTGCAGGACCTATACATCAGGAGGTGCAGATCGAGAGCAAGCAAGATTATGAGGGACCCCTGCCACCCCAGCAACGGACTGTTCCAGCTGCTACGGTCAGGCAAATGCCTCCGCTGTCACGCTATGAAAACGGAGAGGATGAGACGGAGTTTCTTCCCACAGGCCATCAGGACTGTTAACTTTTATAACTCCAGGGACTAAATTTTGTCTTCTCTGTATTAACTTTAGTTTATAAGCTGTAACTATAATTCTTTTTTTTTTGCACAATCCGCAGGCATTGCCACTTTCATTTCACTGCACATCGTGTATGTGTATGTGACAAATAAACTTGACTTGACTTGACTTGATTTGTTTTTCAACCTCGCCTCCAGTGCGCACTAATTCTATTAACTGGTAGATCAAAGGCAGAGTATACATGGAACACTGCCTCAGGCAATATCCTAGCTCCCGACCCAACCACACTGTGAGAGCACCTATACTAAACTGGTGGAAGTGGTTCCAGCAGGTGACTCACTCATCACCAGCTTCTCAAAGGCAATTAGGACGGGCAATTAATACACCCATATCTCCCAAATCTCTCTTTTTATGTATCTATTTATTTTTCATAGAGTTATATTTAGTCTAGTTTAGTTTAGTTTAGTTTAGAGAGACAGTGTGGAAACAAGCCCTTTCGGCCCACCGGGTCTGCGCTGCCCAGATAAACACCATCCTATACCCACGAGGAACAATTTTTAAAAAACATTTACCAGGCCAATTAACCTACATACCTGTATGTCTTTGGAGTGTGGGAGGAAACCGAAGATTTCGGAGAAAACCCACGCAGGTTACGGGGAGAACGTACAAACTCCGTACAGACAGCACCTGTAGTCGGGATCGAACCCAGGTCTCCGGCGCTGCATTCGCTGTAAGGCAGCATCTTCTGTGGAGTGGTCCACTGGAGCAGCAGCATCTCAGCGGCGGAGGGGAAGAGACTCGACAAGCTGGTCAGGAAGGCCAGCTCTGTCCTGGGTTGCCCCCTCGACTCAGTGCAGGCGGTGGGAAAGAGGAGGATGATGGCAAAGCTAACATCGCTGCTGGACAACGACTCCCACCCCATGCAGGACACTGTCACTGCACTGAGTAGCTCCTTCAGTGACAGACTCCTTCACCCCAAGTGCGTGAAGGAAAGATATCGGAGGTCCTTCCTTCCCGCTGCTGTGAGACTGCACAACCAGCACTGCTCCCAGCAGACGAGTCAACAGTAACAGTAAAGGAATACACAGTAAATTATTACAATTTATCCTTATCTTTATATTTATTTAAAATGAATGTCTCTTGCTGTCCACTTTGCTGCTGTAACACTGCAAATTTCCCCGGTGTGGGACAAATAAACTAATATATTATTAGTATTATTCTACTGCAGCGCCACCGTGCCACCCAATACACATGTAATCCTGAATCTTCTGCTGTAATGCCAGTAGCCTTTTAGGGTCTTTGGGTATGAGTGCTATGATAATGCCGACACCTAGAGAAACCACAGATAAATTTTAATGGGAGATGAAAATCGGGCAAATATTTTACGGGGAATGGGGAAGTTATACGTGAACCATTTAGAAGAAATAATAGTGAGTTAAGTCTCCAAAGACTGAGAAAATGTCACAGAAAACACTGTCATTTAAGCTTCATGAAAAGGATAACTGATCAATAATAAATGTAAAGTTTAATGGTGGATATGGAACTTTCCTTTCCATGTACGTGTGCAAGTGTGTTTTAAATATCATTGGACCCCTCTCCACCGTTTAATATGGGCCATTGGAGGCCCTGCAGCAGCTTGGGGCTCAATTTTAGGATGGCACGGTGGCGCAGCGGTAGAGTTGCTGCCTCACAGCGTCCAGAGACCTGGGATCTATCCCGACTACGGGTGCTGTCTGTACGGAGTTTGTACGTTCTCCCTGTGACCAGCGTGGGTTTCTCCGAGATCTTTGGTTTCCTCCCGCACTTCAACGAGGTACAGACGAGGTAATTGGCTTGGTATAAATGTAAAATTGGCCCTAGTGTGTGTAGGGTAGTGTCTATATGCAGGGCCGCTGGTCGGTGTGGACTCAGTGGGCCGAAGGGCCTGTTTGCACGCACTGCCTCTAAAATATACTACATTAGATCGGGTGCCGCTCCGTAGCCCTGAGAGCAGATAAGACCCGTCGTGCAGCGGTGGCGTGAATCGACAATGTCACGTGGTCATGCCGACCCTGCAACTCCAACTTAGGGCCACTGTCACAACAGTGGACCTTTATGGCCATGTTAAGACTCTAACATTTTGAATAACTTTGAACTTGAACGTGATGTTTGGTGGACCGTGAGGGGTGGGAGGACCCGCTGCTCCTCCCGTGCAGCAGGTGGCACTGCACAGGACAAAGGGAGATGTTTTGTACACAGTTATCTTGGCTGTACACAGTGTGGAGTGTGCAGTCAGATCGTGGGGGTGCAGCCATTTTAGTTGTCTTGCTACCAGCATTGAGTTAATGTAATAAAGACTTCTGTTGTACCTTGAAGACTCTCAAGTTTCATACAGACATAGAACACGAAATTGAAGGGTACAAGATGGCGCGGTATCTTACACTGTTATCCTTGAATATGATCGTACCGATGTATAGTAGGATTTTGCCTGGACTGTATGCAAAAAAAGAATTTTATTATACCTAGGCACATGTGACAATAAAGTACCTTTGAACCATTGATAATGTGGCAAAAAAATAGCGCTGATTCAGAATAACAACGCTCAATTATGTTGAAAGGCTTTCATAACATTTAGAAAGGCCTGGATAAAGTGGACGTGGAGAGGATGTTTCCACTAGTGGGAGAGTCTAGGACCAGTGGTCACAGCCTCAGAATTAAAGGACGTTCCTTTAGGAAGGAGATGAGGAGGAATTTCTTTAATCAGAGGATGGTGAATCAGTGGAATTCATTGCCACAGAGGGCTGTAGAGGCCGTCAATGAATATATTCAAGGCAAGGATAGATAGATTCTTGATTCGTAAGGGTGTCAGAGGTTATGGGGAGAATTTGTTCAGGAGGGGGAGATAGATCAGTCTTGATTGAATGGACTTGAGATGACTTGATGGGCCGAATGGCCTAATTCTGCTCCTATCACTAATGAACTTATGAAGAAGATTGACAGCAGTTGAAGTTTTAGAGTAAAATAACTGTTTCAGTGTAAACAATAATTCCTTTGCAGGGAAATCCCAACAAAAGGGAGATCGGGTTGTTCAGGGGTAAAATCAGGAAATAGTTTATCATAAAGGGGAAATGGAATTTCATCTCTCTTCTGCAAAGAGCAGTTGAAACTTGAAGTGACTGCCACCAGTGGACCAGTCTGAAAAAGGGTTCCGACTCAAAACGGCACCTGTTCCTTTTCTCCAGAGATTCTGCCTGACCCGCTGAGTTGCTCCAGCACTTTATGTCTATCTTCCGTATTACCCAGCATCTGCCATTCCTTCCTACACATCAGTAGATCTTTGCCTGCTGAGGGTATCACAGCAAAGTTGTACATGTTAGGAACCAGTGAGCCTTGATTTAATTGAAATGAGAAACAATAGACAATGGACAATAGGTGCAGGAGTAGGCCATTCGGCCATTCGAGCCAGCACCACCATTCAATGTGATCATGGCTGATCATTCTCAATCAGTACCCCGTTCCTGCCTTCTCCCCATACCCCCTGACTCCGCTATCCTTAAGAGCTCTATCTAGCTCTCTCTTGAATGCATTCAGAGAATTGGCCTCCACTGCCTTCTGAGGCAGAGAATTCCACAGATTTACAACTCTCTGACTGAATTTTTTTTTTCTTCTCATTTCCGTTTTAAATGGCCCATCCTTATTCTTAAACTGTGGCCCCTGGTTCTGGACTCCCCCAACATTGGGAACATGTTTCCTGCCTCTATTGTGTCCAATCCCTTAATAATCTTATATGTTTCAATAAGATCCCCTCTCATCCTTCTAAATTCCAGCGTATACAAGCCTAGACAGCCTAAACAGACTTAAAGGCCAAATGGCCAGCTCCAATGGTAGAATCATAGAGCTGAACAGCAGGGAAACAGGCCCTTCGGCCCACCTTGTCCATGCTGTCCATGTCAGCATGCTGAGCTAGTCCTATATGCCTGCATTTGGCCCACATCCCCCTGTATCCTTCTTGAGCATTTATCTGTCCAAATGTTGTAATTGTATTTGCTTCCATAGCGTCCTCTGGCAGCACATTTCCAGGTACACACTACCCTCTGAGTGGAAAAGTTACCCCAAGGTTCCACTTAAATGTCCCCCCTCTCATCTTAAGCCTCTCAGACAGCCTGGTGCTGCTCCGGGATACCATCGCCTACGTGCAGGATAAAGGGGTGGGATGCCTGCCGGGTCAGCTTGGACCAGGAGAAGGCCTTCGACAAGATCTCGTACACGTACATGATGGACGTGCTCTCCAAAATGGGCTTTGGGAAGGCAATCGGGAACTGAATTCAACTGCTGAACACCGACATCTGTAGTGCAGTCCAAATCAATGGGTGGGGAATTAGACAGCTTCCCCGTCAGGTCTGGAGTCAGGCAGGGTTGTCCCCTCTCCCCTGCCACGTTTGTCTGTTGTATGGAATCATTTGCCAAATCCATCAGGAAGGGCGTGAGCTTAATAGGGGTGACAAATTTCAGGCAGTGGGGGCACTCAGGTCAAAACCTCCCTGTACATGGACGATGTCGCCGTCTTCTGCTCGGATCCAGGGTCGGTCCGCAGATTGATCGGCATCAACCGCAGGAAGAGCGAGACCATGCTTTTCGCCAACTGGACCGACTGATTCTCCACCCCACTTCACCATCAGTTCTGACTTCTTGAAGATGCTGGGGATCTAGTACGAGGGGGAGGGGGGGGGGAGGTGGGGGGGGTGGGACATGCAACGAGAATTGGCTGAAATGGATAGCCAAGGTCAAAGATAAATTGGGCCTGTGGAAACAGTGCTTCCTCTCTATTACGGGGATACATGTGGTCATCAGATATGAGGTGCCCTCGGGGCTGCTGTACCTGGTGCAGGTGTGACCTGCTGTACCTGGCGCAGGTGTGACCTGCTGTACCTGGTGCAGGTGTGGCCCGTTCCGTGCTCATGTGCCTCAGCGATCACCAGGGCTGTCTTCCAGTTCATCTGAAGATCAAAGATGGACCGGGTTTGATGAGCCACAATGCACAAGTCGGCAGACAACGGGGGTAAAAGCGTGCCCAACGTCACCCTCACCCTGATGGCCACCTTCGTGTGTGGCTGCATCAGGCGGAGCGTAGAGCCAAGGCACGTGGGCACCAAGTGTCACTACCTGCTGAGGTTCTACCTGTCCCTGGTGTTGCGAAGGATGGGCCTGGCTCATCGTGCAATGTGCCGGTCAGCTTTGACCACAAGTCCATCGGGCAGTGGTCAGCACTGAACATCCAGCAGGCATGGCAGGACAAGGACTCCATGGATCCTGTGTTCTCACCAGACCAGGGACAGAGCAGCCAGCTACAACTTGTACGCAGAATAAGGAAAGTCTGGTATGTTCATCTCCTTGTTTGTACAACTACTTCAATAAACAACCAATTAAACTGGAAATAGCGACTGGGAGATCTGTTCTATTAGGTCTGCGTAAGATCGCTCCTGCTTACCTGTGTCGTAATGGCAAGTGGGAAAGAGGCCACTGAGAATGTTGCCATTACAAAAAGTATTATGAATTACTTTCCATTTGCATTAATTAGCACAAATTCAGAAACTGCTCGAGGAGCTTGACATCATCCAGGACACAGTACTCCATGAGTCATGGCCTATTTATAATCCAAAATCTTCACTCCCTCCAGTATTGGTGTATGATGTCTGCAGAGTTACCACCTTAAGCAAACCACAAAGGTGACGTTTTGGGTCCTGACCTGAAACCTTACCTCTCCATGTCATAGAGTCTTACAGTAGAGTGGAACAGGTGCGTGGTCCCAACTTGCCCAACATGTCCCATCTACACTAGTCCCACCTGCCTGCGTTTAGCCCATATCTCTCCAACCTATCCTATCCATGTACCTGTCCAAATGTTTCTTAAATGTTGCAATAGTCCCTGCCTCAACTACCTCCTCCAGCAGCTCGTTCCATACACCCACCACCCTTTGCGTGAAAAGTTACCCTTCAAGTTCCTATAAATTCTGTCCCTCCTCACCTTAAACCTATATCCTCTGGTTCTCGATTACCCTACTCTGGGCAAGAGACTGTGTGTCTACTCGATCTATCTGTTCTCTGGAGATGCTCCCTTAGCTGCTGAGTCACTCTAACACTTTGTGTCTTTTTTTGTAAACCAGTTTCTGATGTTCTGTGTTTTTACTTCTAATTGTATGGGCTCAACATCCAAGGACGTACACGCCACTGGAAATAAATGGGTCTACTGTGGATTGGGTAGGCAGCTTTAAATACCTGGGAGTCCACATCACAGAGGATCTGACATGCGCAACGCACATTGCCGCACTGGTGGGTAAGGCAAAGCAGCGCCTTTACCACCTTAGACAGCTGAGGAAATTCAGAGTGTCTCTGAGGATCCTACATTGCTTCTACTCTGGGGCTGTAGAGAGCATCCTGTCTGGTTTGGGAACAGCTCTGCCCAGGACAGGATGGCCCTGCACAGAGTAGTGCGTTCGGCAGAACGCACCATGGGAACTACACTCGCCCCCCTGCAGGACCTATACATCAGGAGGTGCAGATCGAGAGCAAGCAAGATTATGAGGGACCCCTGCCACCCCAGCAACGGACTGTTCCAGCTGCTACGGTCAGGCAAATGCCTCCGCTGTCACGCTATGAAAACGGAGAGGATGAGACGGAGTTTCTTCCCACAGGCCATCAGGACTGTTAACTTTTATAACTCCAGGGACTAAATTTTGTCTTCTCTGTATTAACTTTAGTTTATAAGCTGTAACTATAATTCTTTTTTTTTTGCACAATCCGCAGGCATTGCCACTTTCATTTCACTGCACATCGTGTATGTGTATGTGACAAATAAACTTGACTTGACTTGACTTGATTTGTTTTTCAACCTCGCCTCCAGTGCGCACTAATTCTATTAACTGGTAGATCAAAGGCAGAGTATACATGGAACACTGCCTCAGGCAATATCCTAGCTCCCGACCCAACCACACTGTGAGAGCACCTATACTAAACTGGTGGAAGTGGTTCCAGCAGGTGACTCACTCATCACCAGCTTCTCAAAGGCAATTAGGACGGGCAATTAATACACCCATATCTCCCAAATCTCTCTTTTTATGTATCTATTTATTTTTCATAGAGTTATATTTAGTCTAGTTTAGTTTAGTTTAGTTTAGAGAGACAGTGTGGAAACAAGCCCTTTCGGCCCACCGGGTCTGCGCTGCCCAGATAAACACCATCCTATACCCACGAGGAACAATTTTTAAAAAACATTTACCAGGCCAATTAACCTACATACCTGTATGTCTTTGGAGTGTGGGAGGAAACCGAAGATTTCGGAGAAAACCCACGCAGGTTACGGGGAGAACGTACAAACTCCGTACAGACAGCACCTGTAGTCGGGATCGAACCCAGGTCTCCGGCGCTGCATTCGCTGTAAGGCAGCATCTTCTGTGGAGTGGTCCACTGGAGCAGCAGCATCTCAGCGGCGGAGGGGAAGAGACTCGACAAGCTGGTCAGGAAGGCCAGCTCTGTCCTGGGTTGCCCCCTCGACTCAGTGCAGGCGGTGGGAAAGAGGAGGATGATGGCAAAGCTAACATCGCTGCTGGACAACGACTCCCACCCCATGCAGGACACTGTCACTGCACTGAGTAGCTCCTTCAGTGACAGACTCCTTCACCCCAAGTGCGTGAAGGAAAGATATCGGAGGTCCTTCCTTCCCGCTGCTGTGAGACTGCACAACCAGCACTGCTCCCAGCAGACGAGTCAACAGTAACAGTAAAGGAATACACAGTAAATTATTACAATTTATCCTTATCTTTATATTTATTTAAAATGAATGTCTCTTGCTGTCCACTTTGCTGCTGTAACACTGCAAATTTCCCCGGTGTGGGACAAATAAACTAATATATTATTAGTATTATTCTACTGCAGCGCCACCGTGCCACCCAATACACATGTAATCCTGAATCTTCTGCTGTAATGCCAGTAGCCTTTTAGGGTCTTTGGGTATGAGTGCTATGATAATGCCGACACCTAGAGAAACCACAGATAAATTTTAATGGGAGATGAAAATCGGGCAAATATTTTACGGGGAATGGGGAAGTTATACGTGAACCATTTAGAAGAAATAATAGTGAGTTAAGTCTCCAAAGACTGAGAAAATGTCACAGAAAACACTGTCATTTAAGCTTCATGAAAAGGATAACTGATCAATAATAAATGTAAAGTTTAATGGTGGATATGGAACTTTCCTTTCCATGTACGTGTGCAAGTGTGTTTTAAATATCATTGGACCCCTCTCCACCGTTTAATATGGGCCATTGGAGGCCCTGCAGCAGCTTGGGGCTCAATTTTAGGATGGCACGGTGGCGCAGCGGTAGAGTTGCTGCCTCACAGCGTCCAGAGACCTGGGATCTATCCCGACTACGGGTGCTGTCTGTACGGAGTTTGTACGTTCTCCCTGTGACCAGCGTGGGTTTCTCCGAGATCTTTGGTTTCCTCCCGCACTTCAACGAGGTACAGACGAGGTAATTGGCTTGGTATAAATGTAAAATTGGCCCTAGTGTGTGTAGGGTAGTGTCTATATGCAGGGCCGCTGGTCGGTGTGGACTCAGTGGGCCGAAGGGCCTGTTTGCACGCACTGCCTCTAAAATATACTACATTAGATCGGGTGCCGCTCCGTAGCCCTGAGAGCAGATAAGACCCGTCGTGCAGCGGTGGAGTGAATCGACAATGTCACGTGGTCATGCCGACCCTGCAACTCCAACTTAGGGCCACTGTCACAACAGTGGACCTTTATGGCCATGTTAAGACTCTAACATTTTGAATAACTTTGAACTTGAACGTGATGTTTGGTGGACCGTGAGGGGTGGGAGGACCCGCTGCTCCTCCCGTGCAGCAGGTGGCACTGCACAGGACAAAGGGAGATGTTTTGTACACAGTTATCTTGGCTGTACACAGTGTGGAGTGTGCAGTCAGATCGTGGGGGTGCAGCCATTTTAGTTGTCTTGCTACCAGCATTGAGTTAATGTAATAAAGACTTCTGTTGTACCTTGAAGACTCTCAAGTTTCATACAGACATAGAACACGAAATTGAAGGGTACAAGATGGCGCGGTATCTTACACTGTTATCCTTGAATATGATCGTACCGATGTATAGTAGGATTTTGCCTGGACTGTATGCAAAAAAAGAATTTTATTATACCTAGGCACATGTGACAATAAAGTACCTTTGAACCATTGATAATGTGGCAAAAAAATAGCGCTGATTCAGAATAACAACGCTCAATTATGTTGAAAGGCTTTCATAACATTTAGAAAGGCCTGGATAAAGTGGACGTGGAGAGGATGTTTCCACTAGTGGGAGAGTCTAGGACCAGTGGTCACAGCCTCAGAATTAAAGGACGTTCCTTTAGGAAGGAGATGAGGAGGAATTTCTTTAATCAGAGGATGGTGAATCAGTGGAATTCATTGCCACAGAGGGCTGTAGAGGCCGTCAATGAATATATTCAAGGCAAGGATAGATAGATTCTTGATTCGTAAGGGTGTCAGAGGTTATGGGGAGAATTTGTTCAGGAGGGGGAGATAGATCAGTCTTGATTGAATGGACTTGAGATGACTTGATGGGCCGAATGGCCTAATTCTGCTCCTATCACTAATGAACTTATGAAGAAGATTGACAGCAGTTGAAGTTTTAGAGTAAAATAACTGTTTCAGTGTAAACAATAATTCCTTTGCAGGGAAATCCCAACAAGAGGGAGATCGGGTTGTTCAGGGGTAAAATCAGGAAATAGTTTATCATAAAGGGGAAATGGAATTTCATCTCTCTTCTGCAAAGAGCAGTTGAAACTTGAAGTGACTGCCACCAGTGGACCAGTCTGAAAAAGGGTTCCGACTCAAAACGGCACCTGTTCCTTTTCTCCAGAGATTCTGCCTGACCCGCTGAGTTGCTCCAGCACTTTATGTCTATCTTCCGTATTACCCAGCATCTGCCATTCCTTCCTACACATCAGTAGATCTTTGCCTGCTGAGGGTATCACAGCAAAGTTGTACATGTTAGGAACCAGTGAGCCTTGATTTAATTGAAATGAGAAACAATAGACAATGGACAATAGGTGCAGGAGTAGGCCATTCGGCCATTCGAGCCAGCACCACCATTCAATGTGATCATGGCTGATCATTCTCAATCAGTACCCCGTTCCTGCCTTCTCCCCATACCCCCTGACTCCGCTATCCTTAAGAGCTCTATCTAGCTCTCTCTTGAATGCATTTAGAGAATTGGCCTCCACTGCCTTCTGAGGCAGAGAAGTCCACAGATTTACAACTCTCTGACTGAAAAAGTTTTTCCTCATCTCCGTTTTAAATGGCCTACTCCTTATTTTTAAATGTGGTCCTTGGTTCTGGACTCCCCCAACATTGGGAACATGTTTCCTGCCTCTAATGTGTCCAATCCCTTAATAATCTTATATGTTTCAATAAGATCCCCTCTCATCCTTCTAAATTCCAGCATATACAAGCCTAGACTGCCTAAACAGACTTAAAGGCCAAATGGCCTGCTCCAATGGTAGAATCATAGAGCTGAACAGAAGGGAAACAGGCCCTTCGGCCCACCTTGTCCATGCTGTACATGACAGCATGCTGAGCTAGTCCTATATGCCTGCATTTGGCCCATATCCCCCTGTATCCTTCCTGAGCATTTATCTGTCCAAATGTTGTAATTGTATTTGCTTCCATAGCGTCCTCTGGCAGCACATTTCCAGGTACACACTACCTCGCTGAGTGGAAAAATTACCCCAAGGTTCCCCTTAAATGTCCCCCCTCTCATCTTAAGCCTCTCAGACAGCCTGGTGCTGCTCCGGGATACCATCGCCTACGTGCAGGATAAAGGGGTGGGATGCCTGCCGGGTCAGCTTGGACCAGGAGAAGGCCTTCGACAAGATCTCGTACACGTACATGATGGACGTGCTCTCCAAAATGGGCTTTGGGAAGGCAATCGGGAACTGAATTCAACTGCTGAACACCGACATCTGTAGTGCAGTCCAAATCAATGGGTGGGGAATTAGACAGCTTCCCCGTCAGGTCTGGAGTCAGGCAGGGTTGTCCCCTCTCCCATGCCACGTTTGTCTGTTGTATGGAATCATTTGCCAAATCCATCAGGAAGGGCGTGAGCTTAATAGGGGTGACAAATTTCAGGCAGTGGGGGCACTCAGGTCAAGACCTCCCTGTACATGGACGATGTCGCCGTCTTCTGCTCGGATCCAGGGTCGGTCCGCAGATTGATCAGCATCAACCGCAGGAAGAGCGAGACCATGCTTTTCGCCAACTGGACCGACTGATTCTCCACCCCACTTCACCATCAGTTCTGACTTCATGAAGATGCTGGGGATCTGGTACGAGGGGGGGGGGGGGGGGGGAGGTGGGGGAGTGGGACATGCAACGAGAATTGGCTGAAATGGATAGCCAAGGTCAAAGATAAATTGGGCCTGTGGAAACGGTGCTTCCTCTCTATTACGGGGATACATGTGGTCATCAGATATGAGGTGCTCTCGGGGCTGCTGTACCTGGCGCAGGTGTGACCTGCTGTACCTGGTGCAGGTGTGGCCCGTTCCGTGCTCATGTGCCTCAGCGATCACCAGGGCTGTCTTCCAGTTCATCTGAAGATCAAAGATGGACCGGGTTTGATGGGCCACAATGCACAAGTCGGCAGACAACGGGGGTAAAAGCGTGCCCAACGTCACCCTCACCCTGATGGCCACCTTCGTGTGTGGCTGCATCAGGCGGAGCGTAGAGCCAAGGCACGTGGGCACCAAGTGTCACTACCTGCTGAGGTTCTACCTGTCCCCGGTGTTGCGAAGGATGGGCCTGGCTCATCGTGCAATGTGCCGGTCAGCTTTGACCACAAGTCCATCGGGCAGTGGTCAGCACTGAACATCCAGCAGGCATGGCAGGACAAGGACTCCATGGATCCTGTGTTCTCACCAGACCAGGGACAGAGCAGCCAGCTACAACTTGTACGCAGAATAAGGAGAGTCTGGTATGTTCATCTCCTTGTTTGTACAACTACTTCAATAAACAACCAATTAAACTGGAAATAGCGACTGGGAGATCTGTTCTATTAGGTCTGCGTAAGATCGCTCCTGCTTACCTGTGTCGTAATGGCAAGTGGGAAAGAGGCCACTGAGAATGTTGCCATTACAAAAAGTATTATGAATTACTTTCCATTTGCATTAATTAGCACAAATTCAGAAACTGCTCGAGGAGCTTGACATCATCCAGGACACAGTACTCCATGAGTCATGGCCTATTTATAATCCAAAATCTTCACTCCCTCCAGTATTGGTGTATGATGTCTGCAGAGTTACCACCTTAAGCAAACCACAAAGGTGACGTTTTGGGTCCTGACCTGAAACCTTACCTCTCCATGTCATAGAGTCTTACAGTAGAGTGGAACAGGTGCATGGTCCCAACTTGCCCAACATGTCCCATCTACACTAGTCCCACCTGCCTGCGTTTAGCCCATATCTCTCCAACCTATCCTATCCATGTACCTGTCCAAATGTTTCTTAAATGTTGCAATAGTCCCTGCCTCAACTACCTCCTCCAGCAGCTCGTTCCATACACCCACCACCCTTTGCGTGAAAAGTTACCCTTCAAGTTCCTATAAATTCTGTCCCTCCTCACCTTAAACCTATATCCTCTGGTTCTCGATTTCCCTACTCTGGGCAAGAGACTGTGTGTCTACTCGATCTATCTGTTCTCTGGAGATGCTCCCTTAGCTGCTGAGTCACTCTAACACTTTGTGTCTTTTTTTGTAAACCAGTTTCTGATGTTCTGTGTTTTTACTTCTAATTGTATGGGCTCAACATCCAAGGACGTACACGCCACTGGAAATAAATGGGTCTACTGTGGATTGGGTAGGCAGCTTTAAATACCTGGGAGTCCACATCACAGAGGATCTGACATGCGCAACGCACATTGCCGCACTGGTGGGTAAGGCAAAGCAGCGCCTTTACCACCTTAGACAGCTGAGGAAATTCAGAGTGTCTCTGAGGATCCTACATTGCTTCTACTCTGGGGCTGTAGAGAGCATCCTGTCTGGTTTGGGAACAGCTCTGCCCAGGACAGGATGGCCCTGCAGAGAGTAGTGCGTTCGGCAGAACGCACCATGGGAACTACACTCGCCCCCCTGCAGGACCTATACATCAGGAGGTGCAGATCGAGAGCAAGCAAGATTATGAGGGACCCCTGCCACCCCAGCAACGGACTGTTCCAGCTGCTACGGTCAGGCAAATGCCTCCGCTGTCACGCTATGAAAACGGAGAGGATGAGACGGAGTTTCTTCCCACAGGCCATCAGGACTGTTAACTTTTATAACTCCAGGGACTAAATTTTGTCTTCTCTGTATTAACTTTAGTTTATAAGCTGTAACTATAATTCTTTTTTTTTTGCACAATCCGCAGGCATTGCCACTTTCATTTCACTGCACATCGTGTATGTGTATGTGACAAATAAACTTGACTTGACTTGACTTGATTTGTTTTTCAACCTCGCCTCCAGTGCGCACTAATTCTATTAACTGGTAGATCAAAGGCAGAGTATACATGGAACACTGCCTCAGGCAATATCCTAGCTCCCTACCCAACCACACTGTGAGAGCACCTATACTAAACTGGTGGAAGTGGTTCCAGCAGGTGACTCACTCATCACCAGCTTCTCAAAGGCAATTAGGACGGGCAATTAATACACCCATATCTCCCAAATCTCTCTTTTTATGTATCTATTTATTTTTCATAGAGTTATATTTAGTCTAGTTTAGTTTAGTTTAGTTTAGAGAGACAGTGTGGAAACAGGCCCTTTCGGCCCACCGGGTCTGCGCTGCCCAGATAAACACCATCCTATACCCACGAGGAACAATTTTTAAAAAACATTTACCAGGCCAATTAACCTACATACCTGTATGTCTTTGGAGTGTGGGAGGAAACCGAAGATTTCGGAGAAAACCCACGCAGGTTACGGGGAGAACGTACAAACTCCGTACAGACAGCACCTGTAGTCGGGATCGAACCCAGGTCTCCGGCGCTGCATTCGCTGTAAGGCAGCATCTTCTGTGGAGTGGTCCGCTGGAGCAGCAGCATCTCAGCGGCGGAGGGGAAGAGACTCGACAAGCTGGTCAGGAAGGCCAGCTCTGTCCTGGGTTGCCCCCTCGACTCAGTGCAGGCGGTGGGAAAGAGGAGGATGATGGCAAAGCTAACATCGCTGCTGGACAACGACTCCCACCCCATGCAGGACACTGTCACTGCACTGAGTAGCTCCTTCAGTGACAGACTCCTTCACCCCAAGTGCGTGAAGGAAAGATATCGGAGGTCCTTCCTTCCCGCTGCTGTGAGACTGCACAACCAGCACTGCTCCCAGCAGACGAGTCAACAGTAACAGTAAAGGAATACACAGTAAATGATGACAATTTATCCTTATCTTTATTTTTATTTATAATGAATGTCTCTTGCTGTCCACTTTGCTGCTGTAACACTGCAAATTTCCCCGGTGTGGGACAAATAAACTAATATATTATTATTATTCTACTGCTGCACCAACGTGCCACCCAATACATGTATCCTGAATCTTCTGCTGTAATGCCAGTAGCCTTTTAGGGTCTTTGGGTATGAGTGCTATGATAATGCCGACACCTAGAGAAACCACAGATAAATTTTAATGGGAAATGAAAATCAGGCAAATATTTTACAGGGAATGGGGAAGTTATATGTGAACCATTTAGAAGAAATAAAAGTGAGTTAAGTCTCCAAAGCCTGAGAAAATGTCACAGAAAACACTGTAATTTAATTTTCATGAAAAGGATAACTGATCAATAATAAATGTAAAGTTTAATGGTGGATATGGATCTTTCCTTTCCATGTACGTGTGCAAGTGTGTTTTAAATATCATTGTACCCCTCTCCACCATTTAATATGGGCCATTGGAGGCCCTGCAGCAGCTTGGGGCTCAATTTTAGGATGGCACGGTGGCGCAGCGGTAGAGTTGCTGCCTCACAGCGTCCAGAGACCTGGGATCTATCCCGACTACGGGTGCTGTCTGTACGGAGTTTGTACATTCTCCCTGTGACCAGCGTGGGTTTTCTCCGAGATCTTTGGTTTCCTCTCGCACTTCAACGAGGTACAGACGGGGTAATTGGCTTGGTATAAATGTAAAATTGGCCCTAGTGTGTGTAGGGTAGTGTCTATATGCAGGGCCGCTGGTCGGTGTGGACTCAGTGGGCCGAAGGGCCTGTTTGCACGCACTGCCTCTAAAATATACTACATTAGATCGGGTGCCGCTCCGTAGCCCTGAGAGCAGATAAGACCCGTCGTGCAGCGGTGGAGTGAATCGACAATGTCACGTGGTCATGCCGACCCTGCAACTCCAACTTAGGGCCACTGTCACAACAGTGGACCTTTATGGCCATGTTAAGACTCTAACATTTTGAATAACTTTGAACTTGAACGTGATGTTTGGTGGACCGTGAGGGGTGGGAGGACCCGCTGCTCCTCCCGTGCAGCAGGTGGCACTGCACAGGACAAAGGGAGATGTTTTGTACACAGTTATCTTGGCTGTACACAGTGTGGAGTGTGCAGTCAGATCGTGGGGGTGCAGCCATTTTAGTTGTCTTGCTACCAGCATTGAGTTAATGTAATAAAGACTTCTGTTGTACCTTGAAGACTCTCAAGTTTCATACAGACATAGAACACGAAATTGAAGGGTACAAGATGGCGCGGTATCTTACACTGTTATCCTTGAATATGATCGTACCGATGTATAGTAGGATTTTGCCTGGACTGTATGCAAAAAAAGAATTTTATTATACCTAGGCACATGTGACAATAAAGTACCTTTGAACCATTGATAATGTGGCAAAAAAATAGCGCTGATTCAGAATAACAACGCTCAATTATGTTGAAAGGCTTTCATAACATTTAGAAAGGCCTGGATAAAGTGGACGTGGAGAGGATGTTTCCACTAGTGGGAGAGTCTAGGACCAGTGGTCACAGCCTCAGAATTAAAGGACGTTCCTTTAGGAAGGAGATGAGGAGGAATTTCTTTAATCAGAGGATGGTGAATCAGTGGAATTCATTGCCACAGAGGGCTGTAGAGGCCATCAATGAATATATTCAAGGCAAGGATAGATAGATTCTTGATTCGTAAGGGTGTCAGAGGTTATGGGGAGAATTTGTTCAGGAGGGGGAGATAGATCAGCCTTGATTGAATGGACTTGAGATGACTTGATGGGCCGAATGGCCTAATTCTGCTCCTATCACTAATGAACTTATGAAGAAGATTGACAGTTTTAGAGTAAAATAACTGTTTCAGTGTAAACAATAATTCCTTTGCAGGGAAATCCCAACAAGAGGGAGATCGGGTTGTTCAGGGGTAAAATCAGGAAACAGTTTATCATAAAGGGGAAATGGAATTTCATCTCTCTTCTGCAAAGAGCAGTTGAAACTTGAAGTGACCAGTCTGGAAAAGGGTTCCGACTCAAAACGGCACCTGTTCCTTTTCTCCAGAGATTCTGCCTGACCCGCTGAGTTGCTCCAGCACTTTATGTCTATCTTCCGTATTACCCAGCATCTGCCATTCCTTCCTACACATCAGTAGATCTTTGCCTGCTGAGGGTATCACAGCAAAGTTGTACATGTTAGGAACCAGTGAGCCTTGATTTAATTGAAATGAGAAACAATAGACAATGGACAATAGGTGCAGGAGTAGGCCATTCGGCCCTTCGAGCCAGCGATGTGATCATGGCTGATCATTCACAATCAGTACCCCGTTCCTGCCTTCTCCCCATACCCCCTGACTCCTCTATCTTTAAGAGCTCTATCTAGCTCTCTCTTGAAAGCATCTAGAGAATTGGCCTCCACTGCCTTCTGAGGCAGAGAATTCCACAGATTTACAACTCTCTGACTGAATTTTTTTTTTCTTCTCATTTCCGTTTTAAATGGCCCATCCTTATTCTTAAACTGTGGCCCCTGGTTCTGGACTCCCCCAACATTGGGAACATGTTTCCTGCCTCTATTGTGTCCAATCCCTTAATAATCTTATATGTTTCAATAAGATCCCCTCTCATCCTTCTAAATTCCAGCGTATACAAGCCTAGACAGCCTAAACAGACTTAAAGGCCAAATGGCCAGCTCCAATGGTAGAATCATAGAGCTGAACAGCAGGGAAACAGGCCCTTCGGCCCACCTTGTCCATGCTGTCCATGTCAGCATGCTGAGCTAGTCCTATATGCCTGCATTTGGCCCACATCCCCCTATATCCTTCCTGAGCATTTATCTGTCCAAATGTTGTAATTGTATTTGCTTCCATAGCGTCCTCTGGCAGCACATTTCCAGGTACACACTACCCTCTGAGTGGAAAAGTTACCCCAAGGTTCCCCTTAAATGTCCCCCCTCTCATCTTAAGCCTCTCAGACAGCCTGGTGCTGCTCCGGGATACCATCGCCTACGTGCAGGATAAAGGGGTGGGATGCCTGCCGGGTCAGCTTGGATCAGGAGAAGGCCTTCGACAAGATCTCGTACACGTACATGATGGACGTGCTCTCCAAAATGGGCTTTGGGAAGGCAATCGGGAACTGAATTCAACTGCTGAACACCGACATCTGTAGTGCAGTCCAAATCAATGGGTGGGGAATTAGACAGCTTCCCCGTCAGGTCTGGAGTCAGGCAGGGTTGTCCCCTCTCCCATGCCACGTTTGTCTGTTGTATGGAATCATTTGCCAAATCCATCAGGAAGGGCGTGAGCTTAATAGGGGTGACAAATTTCAGGCAGTGGGGGCACTCAGGTCAAAACCTCCCTGTACATGGACGATGTCGCCGTCTTCTGCTCGGATCCAGGGTCGGTCCGCAGATTGATCGGCATCAACCGCAGGAAGAGCGAGACCATGCTTTTCGCCAACTGGACCGACTGATTCTCCACCCCACTTCACCATCAGTTCTGACTTCATGAAGATGCTGGGGATCTGGTACGAGGGGGGGGGGGGGGAGGTGGGGGAGTGGGACATGCAACGAGAATTGGCTGAAATGGATAGCCAAGGTCAAAGATAAATTGGGCCTGTGGAAACGGTGCTTCCTCTCTATTACGGGGATACATGTGGTCATCAGATATGAGGTGCTCTCGGGGCTGCTGTACCTGGCGCAGGTGTGACCTGCTGTACCTGGTGCAGGTGTGGCCCGTTCCGTGCTCATGTGCCTCAGCGATCACCAGGGCTGTCTTCCAGTTCATCTGAAGATCAAAGATGGACCGGGTTTGATGGGCCACAATGCACAAGTCGGCAGACAACGGGGGTAAAAGCGTGCCCAACGTCACCCTCACCCTGATGGCCACCTTCGTGTGTGGCTGCATCAGGCGGAGCGTAGAGCCAAGGCACGTGGGCACCAAGTGTCACTACCTGCTGAGGTTCTACCTGTCCCCGGTGTTGCGAAGGATGGGCCTGGCTCATCGTGCAATGTGCCGGTCAGCTTTGACCACAAGTCCATCGGGCAGTGGTCAGCACTGAACATCCAGCAGGCATGGCAGGACAAGGACTCCATGGATCCTGTGTTCTCACCAGACCAGGGACAGAGCAGCCAGCTACAACTTGTACGCAGAATAAGGAGAGTCTGGTATGTTCATCTCCTTGTTTGTACAACTACTTCAATAAACAACCAATTAAACTGGAAATAGCGACTGGGAGATCTGTTCTATTAGGTCTGCGTAAGATCGCTCCTGCTTACCTGTGTCGTAATGGCAAGTGGGAAAGAGGCCACTGAGAATGTTGCCATTACAAAAAGTATTATGAATTACTTTCCATTTGCATTAATTAGCACAAATTCAGAAACTGCTCGAGGAGCTTGACATCATCCAGGACACAGTACTCCATGAGTCATGGCCTATTTATAATCCAAAATCTTCACTCCCTCCAGTATTGGTGTATGATGTCTGCAGAGTTACCGCCTTAAGCAAACCACAAAGGTGACGTTTTGGGTCCTGACCTGAAACCTTACCTCTCCATGTCATAGAGTCTTACAGTAGAGTGGAACAGGTGCATGGTCCCAACTTGCCCAACATGTCCCATCTACACTAGTCCCACCTGCCTGCGTTTAGCCCATATCTCTCCAACCTATCCTATCCATGTACCTGTCCAAATGTTTCTTAAATGTTGCAATAGTCCCTGCCTCAACTACCTCCTCCAGCAGCTCGTTCCATACACCCACCACCCTTTGCGTGAAAAGTTACCCTTCAAGTTCCTATAAATTCTGTCCCTCCTCACCTTAAACCTATATCCTCTGGTTCTCGATTTCCCTACTCTGGGCAAGAGACTGTGTGTCTACTCGATCTATCTGTTCTCTGGAGATGCTCCCTTCGCTGCTGAGTCACTCTAACACTTTGTGTCTTTTTTTGTAAACCAGTTTCTGATGTTCTGTGTTTTTACTTCTAATTGTATGGGCTCAACATCCAAGGACGTACACGCCACTGGAAATAAATGGGTCTACTGTGGATTGGGTAGGCAGCTTTAAATACCTGGGAGTCCACATCACAGAGGATCTGACATGCGCAACGCACATTGCCGCACTGGTGGGTAAGGCAAAGCAGCGCCTTTACCACCTTAGACAGCTGAGGAAATTCAGAGTGTCTCTGAGGATCCTACATTGCTTCTACTCTGGGGCTGTAGAGAGCATCCTGTCTGGTTTGGGAACAGCTCTGCCCAGGACAGGATGGCCCTGCAGAGAGTAGTGCGTTCGGCAGAACGCACCATGGGAACTACACTCGCCCCCCTGCAGGACCTATACATCAGGAGGTGCAGATCGAGAGCAAGCAAGATTATGAGGGACCCCTGCCACCCCAGCAACGGACTGTTCCAGCTGCTACGGTCAGGCAAATGCCTCCGCTGTCACGCTATGAAAACGGAGAGGATGAGACGGAGTTTCTTCCCACAGGCCATCAGGACTGTTAACTTTTATAACTCCAGGGACTAAATTTTGTCTTCTCTGTATTAACTTTAGTTTATAAGCTGTAACTATAATTCTTTTTTTTTTGCACAATCCGCAGGCATTGCCACTTTCATTTCACTGCACATCGTG
The DNA here is from genome assembly GCF_053455715.1 of Rhinoraja longicauda. Classification (NCBI taxonomy): domain Eukaryota; kingdom Metazoa; phylum Chordata; class Chondrichthyes; order Rajiformes; family Arhynchobatidae; genus Rhinoraja; species Rhinoraja longicauda. The sequence continues at coordinate 33,537,196 of NC_135975.1, forward strand.
TATGTGTATGTGACAAATAAACTTGACTTGACTTGACTTGATTTGTTTTTCAACCTCGCCTCCAGTGCGCACTAATTCTATTAACTGGTAGATCAAAGGCAGAGTATACATGGAACACTGCCTCAGGCAATATCCTAGCTCCCTACCCAACCACACTGTGAGAGCACCTATACTAAACTGGTGGAAGTGGTTCCAGCAGGTGACTCACTCATCACCAGCTTCTCAAAGGCAATTAGGACGGGCAATTAATACACCCATATCTCCCAAATCTCTCTTTTTATGTATCTATTTATTTTTCATAGAGTTATATTTAGTCTAGTTTAGTTTAGTTTAGTTTAGAGAGACAGTGTGGAAACAGGCCCTTTCGGCCCACCGGGTCTGCGCTGCCCAGATAAACACCATCCTATACCCACGAGGAACAATTTTTAAAAAACATTTACCAGGCCAATTAACCTACATACCTGTATGTCTTTGGAGTGTGGGAGGAAACCGAAGATTTCGGAGAAAACCCACGCAGGTTACGGGGAGAACGTACAAACTCCGTACAGACAGCACCTGTAGTCGGGATCGAACCCAGGTCTCCGGCGCTGCATTCGCTGTAAAGCAGCATCTTCTGTGGAGTGGTCTGCTGGAGCAGCAGCATCTCAGCAGCGGAGGGGAAGAGACTCGACAAGCTGGTCAGGAAGGCCAGCTCTGTCCTGGGTTGCCCCCTCGACTCAGTGCAGGCAGTGGGAAAGAGGAGGATGATGGCAAAGCTAACATCGCTGCAGGACAACGACTCCCACCCCATGCAGGACACTGTCACTGCACTGAGTAGCTCCTTCAGTGACAGACTCCTTCACCCCAAGTGCGTGAAGGAAAGATATCGGAGGTCCTTCCTTCCCGCTGCTGTGAGACTGCACAACCAGCACTGCTCCCAGCAGACGAGTCAACAGTAACAGTAAAGGAATACACAGTAAATTATTACAATTTATCCTTATCTTTATATTTATTTATAATGAATGTCTCTTGCTGTCCACTTTGCTGCTGTAACACTGCAAATTTCCCCGGTGTGGGACAAATAAACTAATATATTATTAGTATTATTCTACTGCAGCGCCACCGTGCCACCCAATACACATGTAATCCTGAATCTTCTGCTGTAATGCCAGTAGCCTTTTAGGGTCTTTGGGTATGAGTGCTATGATAATGCCGACACCTAGAGAAACCACAGATAAATTTTAATGGGAGATGAAAATCGGGCAAATATTTTACGGGGAATGGGGAAGTTATACGTGAACCATTTAGAAGAAATAATAGTGAGTTAAGTCTCCAAAGACTGAGAAAATGTCACAGAAAACACTGTCATTTAAGCTTCATGAAAAGGATAACTGATCAATAATAAATGTAAAGTTTAATGGTGGATATGGAACTTTCCTTTCCATGTACGTGTGCAAGTGTGTTTTAAATATCATTGGACCCCTCTCCACCGTTTAATATGGGCCATTGGAGGCCCTGCAGCAGCTTGGGGCTCAATTTTAGGATGGCACGGTGGCGCAGCGGTAGAGTTGCTGCCTCACAGCGTCCAGAGACCTGGGATCTATCCCGACTACGGGTGCTGTCTGTACGGAGTTTGTACGTTCTCCCTGTGACCAGCGTGGGTTTCTCCGAGATCTTTGGTTTCCTCCCGCACTTCAACGAGGTACAGACGAGGTAATTGGCTTGGTATAAATGTAAAATTGGCCCTAGTGTGTGTAGGGTAGTGTCTATATGCAGGGCCGCTGGTCGGTGTGGACTCAGTGGGCCGAAGGGCCTGTTTGCACGCACTGCCTCTAAAATATACTACATTAGATCGGGTGCCGCTCCGTAGCCCTGAGAGCAGATAAGACCCGTCGTGCAGCGGTGGAGTGAATCGACAATGTCACGTGGTCATGCCGACCCTGCAACTCCAACTTAGGGCCACTGTCACAACAGTGGACCTTTATGGCCATGTTAAGACTCTAACATTTTGAATAACTTTGAACTTGAACGTGATGTTTGGTGGACCGTGAGGGGTGGGAGGACCCGCTGCTCCTCCCGTGCAGCAGGTGGCACTGCACAGGACAAAGGGAGATGTTTTGTACACAGTTATCTTGGCTGTACACAGTGTGGAGTGTGCAGTCAGATCGTGGGGGTGCAGCCATTTTAGTTGTCTTGCTACCAGCATTGAGTTAATGTAATAAAGACTTCTGTTGTACCTTGAAGACTCTCAAGTTTCATACAGACATAGAACACGAAATTGAAGGGTACAAGATGGCGCGGTATCTTACACTGTTATCCTTGAATATGATCGTACCGATGTATAGTAGGATTTTGCCTGGACTGTATGCAAAAAAAGAATTTTATTATACCTAGGCACATGTGACAATAAAGTACCTTTGAACCATTGATAATGTGGCAAAAAAATAGCGCTGATTCAGAATAACAACGCTCAATTATGTTGAAAGGCTTTCATAACATTTAGAAAGGCCTGGATAAAGTGGACGTGGAGAGGATGTTTCCACTAGTGGGAGAGTCTAGGACCAGTGGTCACAGCCTCAGAATTAAAGGACGTTCCTTTAGGAAGGAGATGAGGAGGAATTTCTTTAATCAGAGGATGGTGAATCAGTGGAATTCATTGCCACAGAGGGCTGTAGAGGCCGTCAATGAATATATTCAAGGCAAGGATAGATAGATTCTTGATTCGTAAGGGTGTCAGAGGTTATGGGGAGAATTTGTTCAGGAGGGGGAGATAGATCAGTCTTGATTGAATGGACTTGAGATGACTTGATGGGCCGAATGGCCTAATTCTGCTCCTATCACTAATGAACTTATGAAGAAGATTGACAGCAGTTGAAGTTTTAGAGTAAAATAACTGTTTCAGTGTAAACAATAATTCCTTTGCAGGGAAATCCCAACAAGAGGGAGATCGGGTTGTTCAGGGGTAAAATCAGGAAATAGTTTATCATAAAGGGGAAATGGAATTTCATCTCTCTTCTGCAAAGAGCAGTTGAAACTTGAAGTGACTGCCACCAGTGGACCAGTCTGAAAAAGGGTTACGACTCAAAACGGCACCTGTTCCTTTTCTCCAGAGATTCTGCCTGACCCGCTGAGTTGCTCCAGCACTTTATGTCTATCTTCCGTATTACCCAGCATCTGCCATTCCTTCCTACACATCAGTAGATCTTTGCCTGCTGAGGGTATCACAGCAAAGTTGTACATGTTAGGAACCAGTGAGCCTTGATTTAATTGAAATGAGAAACAATAGACAATGGACAATAGGTGCAGGAGTAGGCCATTCGGCCATTCGAGCCAGCACCACCATTCAATGTGATCATGGCTGATCATTCTCAATCAGTACCCCGTTCCTGCCTTCTCCCCATACCCCCTGACTCCGCTATCCTTAAGAGCTCTATCTAGCTCTCTCTTGAATGCATTTAGAGAATTGGCCTCCACTGCCTTCTGAGGCAGAGAAGTCCACAGATTTACAACTCTCTGACTGAAAAAGTTTTTCCTCATCTCCGTTTTAAATGGCCTACTCCTTATTTTTAAATGTGGTCCTTGGTTCTGGACTCCCCCAACATTGGGAACATGTTTCCTGCCTCTAATGTGTCCAATCCCTTAATAATCTTATATGTTTCAATAAGATCCCCTCTCATCCTTCTAAATTCCAGCATATACAAGCCTAGACTGCCTAAACAGACTTAAAGGCCAAATGGCCTGCTCCAATGGTAGAATCATAGAGCTAAACAGAAGGGAAACAGGCCCTTCGGCCCACCTTGTCCATGCTGTACATGACAGCATGCTGAGCTAGTCCTATATGCCTGCATTTGGCCCATATCCCCCTGTATCCTTCCTGAGCATTTATCTGTCCAAATGTTGTAATTGTATTTGCTTCCATAGCGTCCTCTGGCAGCACATTTCCAGGTACACACTACCTCGCTGAGTGGAAAAATTACCCCAAGGTTCCCCTTAAATGTCCCCCCTCTCATCTTAAGCCTCTCAGACAGCCTGGTGCTGCTCCGGGATACCATCGCCTACGTGCAGGATAAAGGGGTGGGATGCCTGCCGGGTCAGCTTGGATCAGGAGAAGGCCTTCGACAAGATCTCGTACACGTACATGATGGACGTGCTCTCCAAAATGGGCTTTGGGAAGGCAATCGGGAACTGAATTCAACTGCTGAACACCGACATCTGTAGTGCAGTCCAAATCAATGGGTGGGGAATTAGACAGCTTCCCCGTCAGGTCTGGAGTCAGGCAGGGTTGTCCCCTCTCCCCTGCCACGTTTGTCTGTTGTATGGAATCATTTGCCGAATCCATCAGGAAGGGCGTGAGCTTAATAGGGGTGACAAATTTCAGGCAGTGGGGGCACTCAGGTCAAGACCTCCCTGTACATGGACGATGTCGCCGTCTTCTGCTCGGATCCAGGGTCGGTCCGCAGATTGATCAGCATCAACCGCAGGAAGAGCGAGACCATGCTTTTCGCCAACTGGACCGACTGATTCTCCACCCCACTTCACCATCAGTTCTGACTTCTTGAAGATGCTGGGGATCTGGTACGAGGGGGGGGGGGGGGGGAGGTGGGGGGGGTGAGACATGCAACGAGAATTGGCTGAAATGGGTAGCCAAGGTCAAAGATAAATTGGGCCTGTGGAAACAGTGCTTCCTCTCTATTACAGGGATACATGTGGTCATCAGATGTGAGGTGCTCTCGTGGCTGCTGCACCTGGCGCAGGTGTGACCTGCTGTACCTGGTGCAGGTGTGGCCCGTTCCGTGCTCATGTGCCTCAGCGATCACCAGGGCTGTCTTCCAGTTCATCTGAAGATCAAAGATGGACCGGGTTTGATGGGCCACAATGCACAAGTCGGCAGACAACGGGGGTAAAAGCGTGCCCAACGTCGCCCTCACCCTGATGGCCACCTTCGTGTGTGGCTGCATCAGGCGGAGCGTAGAGCCAAGGCACGTGGGCACCAAGTGCCACTACCTGCTGAGGTTCTACCTGTCCCCGGTGTTGCGAAGGATGGGCCTGGCTCAGATGTCGTGCAATGTGCCGGTCAGCTTTGACCACAAGTCCATCGGGCAGTGGTCAGCACTGAACATCCAGCAGGCATGGCAGGACAAGGACTCCATGGATCCCAGAGCAGGTGTGGTTCCCAGAGCAGACTGCCCAGCTTGTGTGCGAAATGCCTCATCGCCAGAACTCACCAACAAGCACCAAGACCTGGCTTGGCTGGTGGCGAGGGGGGCCTTCCCAGTCAGATCCTTCCTGCACCATCTGAATCTCACTACCAGTGCAAGCTACCCCCAATTCGACCGCTGTGGAGTGGAGACGGTTGCCCATCTCTTTGTCGAGTGTGGATTTGTGGAGAGTCTTGAGAAGGATGCTAGGGTCCCTGCCCTGTCACAGTTTATCCCGGATAGCTCCGTAACAGAGAACTCTCCGATTCACAGGTTGTTCCCAGGGCACATTCAGAGACGGACATCGAGCGCTGCTGGAAGACCATCACCTCAGTCGGCGAAAGACGCTCGTTGGTCTGCCCAAGCCTTGTTGGTCTCCCAGCAGAGGGAGCTGTCCGTCGAGGAATGTTGCCGACTGGCCCGCTGCAGACTGCAGGAGTACGTGCTGAGGGACGCACTGAAGCTCGGTGCAGCCAACGCCAAGGCCCTGTGGGGGAGGACCACAGTCTAGGGTCCTTCCTTCCGCTGCTGGACATGGGGGGCAGGGTGTGGTGGAGAGAGACGCCCCTCAAACAAGGGAAGGGAGATCACCTCAATGGGCCACAAGAGTGGCCAGGGTGTTTGGATAGTAACAAATATTACTGACCATGATATCAATGAAAGTATAAACGCTGAGAATGATGATATTTGATGACTTTTTTGTGCTGCTCAATTAATCAAGTTGGATGCTGTAACCAGTCCAGTGGTTCCGTTTAAATTGTTCTGCCTCTAAGTTTAAATGCCTTCAGAAGACTGGGCTAATTGGAATTTTTGCACTGTTCTTGCTTTGTATATATGTTTTATTCTGAATAAGGCTCATTTTTGGAAATAAAACAAAATCTGGCTTTTAATAACCAGAGGGCAAGCATGAGTTACGTTCGTCACAAAACATTCATGGCGGGGATTGGTAAAGGTTGCTGTGGTAGGGAGGAAGAACACCTCACCTTAAGGGCGGCACAGTGGTGCAGCGGTCAAGTTGCTGCCTCACAGTGCCAGAGAACCAGGTTCGATCCTGACTACGGGTGTTGTCTGCATTATACGTTCTCCATGTGACCACGTGGGTTTTCTCTGGGAGCTACGGTTTCCCCCCACACTCCAAAGACATACAGGTTTGTAGGTTAATTGGCTTCGGTAATAATAGTAAATTGTCTCTGGTGTGTTTAGGATAGTGTTAGTGTTTGGGGATCGCTGGTGGGCGAGGACTCAGTGGGCCGATAGTGTTAGTGTATGGGGATCGCTGGTGGGCGTGGACTCAGTGGGCCGAAGGGTGTGGACTCAGTGGGCCAATAGTGTTAGTGTATGGGTATCGCTGGTGGGCGAAGACTCAGTGGGCCGATAGTGTCAGTGTATGGGGATCGCTGGTGGGCGAGGACTCAGTGGGCCGAAGGGCCTGTTTCTGTGCTGTTTCTCCAAACTATATGAACTAAACTAAACTCAGACCGAGGTTAAAATGTTGATTAGAGCACTGAGAAGAGCAGGCCATTCAGCCCTCTGAACACTTCTGGGGGATTCATCAGTTGAACTGCACTTCAATTCAATTAACCTGCTCCAAACCTTCCTTGCAAAAGTTGCCCTTCTGGGTTGTGACATTTTGATTTGATTCCTGTGTTCTTGTGCTAAAATGTTTCTGGTTTCACTTCTCAATGATTCAATAATTCTGCTTAGTTTAGTTTATTGTCACGTTGAGCGAGGTACAGTGAAAAGCTTTTGTTGCGTGCTAACCAGCCAGTAGAAAGACAATACATGATTACAATGGAACCATTCACAGTGTACAGATAAAAGTGTGGAGCGATTGTATGAATGAATGAATGAATGAATGAATGAATGAATGAATAAGTTTATTGGCCAAGTATGTGCATATACAAGGAATGTGCCTTGGTGCTCCGCTCACAAATGACAACACAAACATACAGTTAACAATTAAGAATAAAGCATAACCACATCAAAACAATAAGGATACAACATTACGGTCTAAACATGTGGGTGAAAAAAAGAGACTACAGACTTTGGTTATTGAGTAGAACTACCACTCGTGGGAAAAAAAGCTGTTTTTATGTCTGGCTGTGGCTGCTTTGGCAGTCCGGAGTCGCCTTCAAGAGGGAAGGCCCACCGGAAATTGGAGGAACAGCACCTCATATTTCGCTTGGGCAGCTTGCAGCCCAGCGGTATGAACATTGACTTCTCCAACTTTAGATAGTTCCTCTGTCCCTCTCTTCCCCTCCACCTTCCCAGTTCTCCCTCTACCTTCCTGTCTCCACCTATATCCTTCCTTTTTCCCGCCCCCCCCTGACATCAGTCCGAAGAAGGGTCTCGACCCGAAACGTCACCCATTCCTTCTCTCCCGAGATGCTGCCTGACCTGCTGAGTTACTCCAGCATTTTGTGAAATAAATACCTTCGATTTGTACCAGCAACTGCAGTTATTTTCTTACTCCTTCCAGAGGGAAGTGCAGTGTACAGTTCGTCAATGGGGGGAAGGTTGCAGCCAACAACCTTCTCAGCTGATCGAATGATCCGTTGCTGCATCCGGATGTCGTGATATGTGATGTAGAATATGTGATGTCGATCTGCATCTGTGGCTAGCACGTAAAAATTCGCATAGATTGGGCGCAAATTGGTATTCAATTCAATGATTCAATAATACTATTGTCACGTGTACCTAGGTACAGTGAAATGATACAGTGAACTTCTGGCTAAACTCTAATTTTATCAATATATATATATATTAGCCGGGCATGGACCCGTTGGACCCAAGTCTCTCCTGCGGGCCGGGCAACCCTCTGTCCAAACCTCTCCTGCGGGCCTCGCAAACCTCCCCCACCTGACGACACTCATATTCCATCCCCCCTCAACCCCCCCTTAAAACGTCCCTGGGGCCAGGGGCGGGCGAGGGGGGAGAGGAAAGGGGAGAGGGAGCCACTCACTTTCCGGCCCCGTGCGCAGGAGCTCTCTCATTACCCCCCCCCCCCCCCCTCATTGGCTGCCACTCCCGTTGCTCGGGCGGGTCCCCCTCCCCCCTCCAAGCGGCAACCCTCCCCCAACTGCGCATGCGCGGATCCGGCGGCCATCTTACGTAAGTATTAGACTAACGGGCCCCATCTGCGCACGCGCGGATCCGGCGGCCATCTTACGTAAGTATTAGACCAACGGGCCCCAACTGCACATGCGCGGATCGGGCGGCCATCTTAACGTAAGTATTACATCAACAGGCTCCAACTGCACATGCGCGGATCCGGCGGCCATCTTACGTAAGTATTAGACCAACGGGCCCCAACTGCACATGCGCGGATCCGGCGGCCATCTTACGTAAGTATTAGACCAACGGACCCCAACTGCGCCAGCGCGGATTCGTTGGGTTCTAAATGTGGCGTCAAACATTTGATACGGAGGTAGCCAATCAGGACGCGCCGGACCCCACGCGGGGGAGAGGTTTGTAGAACCAATCAAACTTATTAAAGTTTAAAAAGTGTTTTTTTAAGTGATTTAAAAAAAATATATAACAACCATTTGAACGGCAGGCCAATGGTGAGTAAGGTGGGCCTAAAATTGTCATGCTATCTTGTACCATTTTGGCTGTACTTCGGGAACAAATATATATATAACAAGATGAGGGTTTTAGTAATACAGTATATAGATTTCTCCTGATCCTGGAGTCTATCACCATAGGCATTTTTTGAAATGTTTTCTTTGTAGGTTGTGCAGGAACAATGTTGTACTGATTTTTTATACATTTTGACAGCTAGATGATAGATTTTGCTTCTTAATATGAACTATGCCAGTACACAATGTTCACAGTTGCAAATGAGGCTTAAGCCCGCATATCAATAAAGTTATAGAGCTTTTCAGCATGTAAGCAGGCCCATCAGCCCAACTCATCCATGCTAACCAAGACACCTATCATTTGCCTGCAACTGGGCCCTATCCTTTCCAAACCTTTCCTATCCGCCAATTCCTTCTCACTAGAGATGCTGCCTGTCCTGCCGAGTTACTCCAGCATTTTGTGTCTATCTTCGATGTAAACCAGCATCTGGAGTTCTTTCCTGCACTCGTGAAAGGAGGATATGGGCAAGGAGGGTTTGATTTGCAGTGGAGGGGAATAAGTGACAAAGGCTAGAGGTAAAAAGGGGACAAAAGGGTGTAGGGATTTTGGTTGAAGGGTCACGGGGGGGGGGGGGGGGGGGTTGGTGGGAGAAATAGGTGCACATTGGGTAATGGGTGCCCCCTGAGAATCTTTTTAAATATTTCCCCTCTCTCTCTATGCTCTCTAGTTTTAGACTACCTACCCTTGGGAAGATACAGTGGGTCCACAGTTCCATGAAAGTGGCGACAGAGGTAGACGGGGTAGTGAAAAGGGGCATTTCCATCTTACCCACGTCCCTTATGAATCTGTAAACCTCCATGGGGTCACCCCTCATTCTCTGCTCCATGGAAAAAAGACAAAGCCTATCCACCTTCTCCTCGTAACTCAAACCCTCCAGACCCGGTAACATCCTCGTGAATCTAGTTTGCATCGTTCCAGTTTAGTGACATCCTTCCTGCAGCAGGATGATCAAAGCTGCACGCACTACTCCAAAATGTAGCCTCACCAACACAGTACACACCTGTACTATGGTGTCCCAGTAGTACACACCTGCACACCTGCCTGACCTGCTGAGTTACTCCAGCATTTTGTGAATAAATGGTGTCCCAGTAGTACACACCTGTACTATGGTGTCCCAGTAGTACACACCTGTACTATGGTGTCCCACTAGTACACACCTGTACTATGGTGTCCCAGTGGTACACACCTGTACTATGGTGTTCCAGTAGTACACACCTGCACTATGGTGTCCCAGTAGTACACACCTGCACAATGGTGTCCCAGTAGTACACACCTGTACTATGGTGTCCCGGTAGTACACACCTGTACTATGGTGTCCCGGTAGTACACACCTGCACAATGGTGTCCCAGTAGTACACACCTGCACTATGGTGTCCCAGTAGTACACACCTGTACTATGGTGTCCCAGTAGTACACACCTGTACTATGGTGTCCCAACTCCTGAGAACTCAGTGCCCTGACCAAGTGTGCCACATGCCCTTTTCACAACCCTGTCTACCTCTGTCTTTCATGGAACTGTCTACCCTCACCCCTAGATCTCTCTCATAGATTCATTGAGTCATACAGCATAGAAACAGGCCCTTCGGCCCAACTTGCCTACACTGACCAACTTGCCCCACCTACCTGCGTTTGGCCCATATCCCTCTAAACCTACCCTATCCATGCCCCTGTCTAAATGTTTCTTAAATGCTGCCTGATAACCTGCCTCAAAATACTTCCTCCAGCCGCTGGTTCCATACACCCACCACACTTTGTGTAAAAAAGTTACCCCTCAGGTTCCCATTAAATCTTTCCCCTCTCACCTTAAACCTATGTCCTCTGGTTCTCGATTCCCCTACTCTGGGCAAAAGACTATGCATCTACCTGATCTATTCCTCTCATGATTTTGCACACCTGATCGACAACATTCCCCAGGGCCTTGCAATTTACTGTGCAAGTCGTGCTCTGGTTTGTCTTACCATTTAGCATTTATCCCAATTAAACTCCATCTGCCATGTCTTGGCCTACCAGCTCAATGAATCAGCTCAAGGTCCCATTGTAATCATAGATAATCTTCTTCACTGTCCACTCTCTGTACCCCTGACTTTAGTCATATACAAACTTACCAATTTTACCACCTACATTCAAATGTTGGGTAGACAGAACCTTTCTCCCCCAGAGTGGAGACGTCAAAGACGAGAGGACATAGCTTTAAGGTGAGAGGGGCAAAGTTTAAAGGAGATGTGCAGGACATTTGTTCTTTACAGAGAGAGCTACAGGTGGACAGGGACATAGATGGGGGCAGGTTTAGAGGGATATGGGTCAAATGCAGGCAGGTGGGACTAGTGTAGATGGGATTAGTGTACTTGGGACATGTTGGTTGGTGTGAGCAAGTTGGGCTAAAGGGCCTGTTCCACACTGCAAGTCTCTACGAAAGAGTCCCTGGAAAGCACTGCCAAGGGTGGTGAAATAGGCAGATATGAGGGTGGTATTTAACAGGCTTTTATACCGGCATGTGGATATGCAGGGAATGGATGGATATGGACATAGAGTGTAGGTAGAGGAGGTTCATTTAAATGGGCATAATGTTCAGCACATAGATTGTGGGCCGAATGGCCTGTCCCTGTACTGTTCTCTGTACATCCAAATTGTTAATTAAACTCCATCTGTGATTCCTCGGCCAATTGACTCAGTTGATCGCGACTCAGGTTAAGAATATCAAACATGGAAACATCAGTCTGAAGAAGGGTCTCGACCCGAAACGTCACCCATTCCATCTCTCCTGAGATGCTGCCTGACCCGCTGAGTTACTCCAGCATTTTGTGAAATAAATACCTTCGATTTATACCAGCATCTGCAGTTATTTTCTTACTCAAACATGGAATTGGATAGACATAAAACGCTGGAGACAGGCAGCATCTGAGGAGAGATGGAATGGGTGACGCATCAGCCTGTGGAAGGGTCTCGACCCTAAATGTCACCCAATCCTTCGCTCCAGAGATGCTGCTTGTCCTGATGTTACTCCACCATTTTGTGTCTATCTTCAGTTCCTTCCCACACATAAAATTGGGTATCTCTTTACACCCTCTACACTCACGACTGCGCCCCCACCCATCCCACCAACACCATCATCAAGTTCGCGGATGACACGACTGTGGTTGGACTCATCTCAGAAGGAGATGAGACAGCCTATAGGGATGAAATCCAAAGGCTGGCAGCATGGTGTTCAGTGAACAATCTGGTCCTGAACTCCTCCAAAACAAAGGAACTTATAATTGACTTTAGAAAAACCAGTGGAGATTACGACCCACTCTACATCAATGGGGTCTGTGTGGAAAGGGTACCAGCTTTCAGGTTCCTGGGTACGCACATCGCAGAGGATCTTACCTGGTCTACCAACACCATCACCACAGTAAAGAAGGCACAGCAGAGACTCCACTTCCTGAGGATCCTCAGGAAAACCAACCTGCAGGAGAAGCTCATGTTGTCCTTCTATCGCTGCTCCATCGAGAGTGTGCTGGCATACTGTATAACCACATGGTATGCCAGCTGCTCAGAAAAGGACAGGAAGGCCCTTCAGAGGGTCATCACGACGGCCCAGAAGATCATCGGCTGCTCACTGCCCTCCCTGGAGCACCTGTTCAGCCTACGCTGCCTCAGTAGAGCAGGCAAAATAATAAAAGATCCATCCCACCCCGGTCACCGTCTGTTTGTTCATCTGCCCTCTGGTCGACGTTTCAGGTCGATCAAATCCCGAACAAACAGACTTAAGAACAGTTTTTACCCCAGGGCCATACGAGAACTGAACACTACCTTTGCACTAGGCAACACCGTTAAAAAATCTTGTACTTAATATAATTGTATTTAATTGTATTTATGTATTTATTTGTTTTTACATTTATTGCATATATGTTTGTACGCACCGTCAGGATTGGCTATTTTTTAATTTCGTTGTACTCGTTGCAATGACAATAAATGAATATTATTATTATTATTATTATGAATACTCGTCATGCTTGGAATTACAAATCACTTCTGTTTGGAAGGGCTGCAGCATAGAACACGGAACAGTGCAAACACAGGAGCAGGCCCTTCGGCCCATCCTGTCTGTGCCGACCATAACTCCAGCAGGCTGGAGTTTGTGGAAAGAAACCAGACTACTGCAGAGAAAAGGTTTGTAGGGGGAAAAAAAACTGCATATGCTGGTTGAAATGGAAGGTAGACACAAAATGCTTGAGTAAATGGGCAGCATCTCTGGAGAGAAGGAATGGGAAACACTTCTGCAGACTCTCGACCCGAAAAGTCACCCGTTCTTTCTCTGCCGAGATGCTGC